>NC_092105.1:2033120-2053120 GCF_045679555.1 Salvelinus alpinus | reverse complement strand
ATAGTACACTACTATAGACCAGAGCCCTATTCCCTCTGTAGTGTACTACTTTAGACCAGAGCCCTATTCCCTATATAGTACACTACTATAGACCAGAGCCCTATTCCCTCTGTAGTGTACTACTATAGACCAGAGCCCTATTCCCTATATAGTACACTACTATAGACCAGAGCCCTATTCCCTATATAGTACACTACTATAGACCAGAGCCCTATTCCCTCTGTAGTGTACTACTATAGACCAGAGCCCTATTCCCTATGTAGTGTACTACTATAGACCAGAGCCCTATTCCCTATATAGTGCACTACTATAGACCAGAGCCCTATTCCCTCTGTAGTGTACTACTATAGACCAGAGCCCTATTCCCTATGTAGTGTACTACTATAGACCAGAGCCCTATTCCCTATATAGTGCACTACTATAGACCAGAGCCCTATTCCCTATATAGTACACTACTATAGACCAGAGCCCTATTCCCTATATAGTACACTACTATAGACCAGAGCCCTATTCCCTATATAGTACACTACTTTAGACCAGAGCCCTATTCCCTATATAGTACACTACTATAGACCAGAGCCCTATTCCCTATATAGTGCACTACTTTAGACCAGAGCCCTATTCCCTATATAGTACACTACTATAGACCAGAGCCCTATTCCCTATATAGTACACTACTATAGACCAGAGCCCTATTCCCTATATAGTACACTACTATAGACCAGAGCCCTATTCCCTATATAGTACACTACTTTAGACCAGAGCCCTATTCCCTATATAGTACACTACTATAGACCAGAGCCCTATTCCCTATATAGTGCACTACTTTAGACCAGAGCCCTATTCCCTATATAGTACACTACTATAGACCAGAGCCCTATTCCCTATATAGTACACTACTATAGACCAGAGCCCTATTCCCTATGTAGTGTACTGCCAGATATTATGATGACATTGTGACTGTTTTGGACTTGGGTGAGGGTTTTTTCCGTTGTTCAAGGCAAGCCGATGTCTGTGATTGGTCAATAGTAGGGATTCTACACAACTTCGTCTGTAATTGGTCAATAGTAGGGATTTTTCCGGTAAAGTCTTTTTTTAATTCAACGAAAGACGACTCATTTTCATGAACATGTTTTCATTGAGAAATAGTTTCAAAATGGACAAATATTACTATTGATGCTTTTCTCTTTTTCAAGCGATGGTCTTCTAAAGGAGGATTTTAAACCTTTATTTAACAGGGCAAGTCAGTTAAGAACACATTCTTATTTTCAATGACGGCCTAGGAACAGTGGGTTAACTGCCTCGTTCAGGGGCAGAACGACAGATTTTTACCTTGTCAGCTCGGGGGATTCGATCTTGCAACCTTTCGGTTACTAGTCCAATGCTCTAACCACTAGGCTACCTGCTGGTTACTAGTCCAACACTCTAACCACTAGGCTACCTGCTGGTTACTGGCCCAACGATCTAACCACTAGGCTACCTGCTGGTTACTGGCCCAACGCTCTAACCACTAGGCTACCTGCTGGTTACTGGTCCAACGCTCTAACCACTAGACTACCTGCTGGTTACTAGTCCAATGCTCTAACCACTAGGCTACCTGCTGGTTACTAGTCCAACGCTCTAACCACTAGGTTACCTGCTGGTTACTAGTCCAACGCTCTAACCACTAGGCTACCTGCTGGTTACTAGCCCAACACTCTAACCACTAGACTACCTGCTGGTTACTAGTCCAACGCTCTAACCATTAGGCTACCTGCTGGTTACTGGCCCAATGCTCTAACCACTAGGCTACCTGCTGGTTACTAGTCCAACACTCTAACCACTAGTCTACCTGCTGGTTACTGGCCCAACGCTCTAACCACTAGGCTACCTGCTGGTTACTAGTCCAACGCTCTAACCACTAGGCTACCTGCTGGTTACTAGTCCAACGCTCTAACCACTAGACTACCTGCTGGTTACTGGTCCAACGCTCTAACCACTAGGCTACCTGCTGGTTACTAGCCCAACGCTCTAACCACTAGGCTACCTGCTGGTTACTAGTCCAACACTCTAACCACTAGGCTACCTGCTGGTTACTAGTCCAACACTCTAACCACTAGGCTACCTGCTGGTTACTGGCCCAACGCTCTAACCACTAGGCTACCTGCTGGTTACTAGTCCAACGCTCTAACCACTAGGCTACCTGCTGGTTACTAGTCCAACACTCTAACCACTAGGCTACCTGCTGGTTACTAGTCCAACGCTCTAACCACTAGGCTACCTGCTGGTTACTGGCCCAATGCTCTAACCACTAGGCTACCTGCTGGTTACTAGTCCAACACTCTAACCACTAGGCTACCTGCCACCCCAAGTGTGTGAGCAGCCTCGTTGGCCTAGCTGAAGCATGCTGATGCCTTAAGGGGCTCCAGTGTTAGAAACAGACCCGTTGGCCTAGCTGAAGCATGCGTGTTAGAAAGGCCAGTGAGTTCCTCTGCTCTTCTGACGTGTCCGTGTGTGACTGTTGGGTGTGTGCGTGTGTGACTGTTGGGTGTGTGCGTGTGTGACTGTTGGGTGTGTGTATTTTCAGACTTCTTCTATGCTCCTGACTGCATGTGCTGCCGTATTAATAGAACAAGCGTCCCCATTTAAGTCCATGATGGCAGGACTGGCTGCCATTGTGAGTGTGCCCATAGGTTCAAAGCAGGAAGTAGTCTGTGCTAAAATATGAGCTGTTTTTTGTTTGATTCAACTCAACTGACATTCCAAAACATTTCCAGTCCATTGAATGAGCCACATCAGTCAACATCATTTAAATGAACATTCTACATTACCATGGAAAATACCAGGCAGCTATTGCGAGTGTACCCATGAGTTTACCAGTCATATTACCAGGGTTACAGGTTCCAAGCCTGTTCTATTAATTATATTTACCAGTCATATTACCAGGGTTAAAGGTTCCAAGCCTGTTCTATTCATTCTATTCACCAGTCATATTACCAGGGTTAGAGGTTCCAATCCCTGTCCTATTCATTCTATTTACCAGTCATATTACCAGGGTTAAAGGTTCCAAGCCTGTCCTATTCATTCTATTTACCAGTCATATTACCAGGGTTAGAGGTTCCAAGCCTGTCCTATTCATTCTATTTACCAGTCATATTACCAGGGTTAGAGGTTCCAAGCCTGTCCTATTCATTCTATTTACCAGTCATATTACCAGGGTTAGAGGTTCCAAGCCTGTCCTATTCATTCTATTTACCAGTCATATTACCAGGGTTACAGGTTCCAAGCCTGTTCTATTAATTATATTTACCAGTCATATTACCAGGGTTAAAGGTTCCAAGCCTGTTCTATTCATTCTATTCACCAGTCATATTACCAGGGTTAGAGGTTCCAAGCCTGTCCTATTCATTCTATTTACCAGTCATATTACCAGGGTTAGAGGTTCCAAGCCTGTCCTATTCATTCTATTTACCAGTCATATTACCAGGGTTAGAGGTTCCAAGCCTGTCCTATTCATTCTATTTACCAGTCATATTACCAGGGTTACAGGTTCCAAGCCTGTTCTATTTACCAGTCATATTACCAGGGTTAGAGGTTCCAAGCCTGTCCTATTCATTCTATTTACCAGTCATATTACCAGGGTTACAGGTTCCAAGCCTGTTCTATTTACCAGTCATATTACCAGGGTTACAGGTTCCAATCCCTGTTCTATTCATTCTATTTACCAGTCATATTACTGAGCACTTGTTGGCTGCTTTTCCTTCACTCTGCGGTCCAACTCATCCCAAACCATATCCCCAACATATTATATTCTTATTTACAATCAAAGTGACTCCAGTGACAATACATTATTTACCATTCATTTCTATTGGGCACAAAATAATCTGAAACACACCCAAATCAAACAGAAAATGCGGAGGGAGGACATGAGGGGAGGACGTGGGGGAGGGGAGGACGTGGGGGAGGGGAGGACGTGGGGGGAGGGTAGGGTGGGGAGGACGTGGGGGGAGGGGAGGACGTGGGGGGAGGGTAGGACGTGGGGAGGACGTGGGGGGAGGGAGGACATGAGGGGAGGACGTGGGGGGAGGGAGGATATGGGGGGAGGACGTGGGGGGAGGGAGGACGTGGGGGGAGGGAGGGGAGGACGTGGGGGGAGGATGTGGAGGGAGGGAGGATGTGGGGGGAGGGAGGACGTGGGGGGAGGGGGGAAGGACGTGGAGGGAGGGGAGAAGGTGGGGGGAAGGACGTGGAGGGAGGGGAGAAGGTGGGGGGAGGACGTGGGGGAGAAGGTGGAGGGAGGACTTGGAGGGAGGATGTGGAGTGAGGGAGGGGAGGACTAGGGAGGGAGGGGAGGACGTGGGGGGAGGGAGGGGAGGACGTGGGGGGAGGATGTGGGGGCAGGACGTGAGGGGAATGGAGGGATGTGGAGGGAGGTAGATAGATAACCCCCAACCCATGTAAAATATGCATCTGTCAACGCAGCAGCCAGGTGGACCTACAGTCCTCAAACAAAGTGTGTGTTTCTGCATGTGTGTGTTTCTGCATGTGCAGGTCATAGGTCATCAGTATCTCTGGGATGGTCTGGTGTTGAATAGCCATGCTCTGTCAGGTCATAGGTCATCAGTATCTCTCTCTGGGATGGTCTGGTGTTGAATAGCCAGGCTCTGTCAGGTCATAGGTCATCAGTATCTCTCTCTGGGATGGTCTGGTGTTGAATAGCCAGGCTCTGTCAGGTCATAGGTCATCAGTATCTCTCTCTGGGATGGTCTGGTGTTGAATAGCCAGGCTCTGTCAGGTCATAGGTCATCAGTATCTCTGGGATGGTCTGGTGTTGAATAGCCAGGCTCTGTCAGGTCATAGGTCATCAGTATCTCTCTCTCTGGGATGGTCTGGTGTTGAATAGCCAGGCTCTGTCAGGTCATAGGTCATCAGTATCTCTCTCTCTGGGATGGTCTGGTGTTGAATAGCCAGGCTCTGTCAGGTCAGAGTTCATCAGTATCTCTGGGATGGTCTGGTGTTGAATAGCCAGGCTCTGTCAGGTCATAGGTCATCAGTATCTCTTGGATGGTCTGGTGTTGAATAGCCAGGCTCTGTCAGGTCATAGGTCATCAGTATCTCTGGGATGGTCTGGTGTTGAATAGCCAGGTTCTGCCAGGTCATAGGTCATCAGTATCTCTCTCTGGGATGGTCTGGTGTTGAATAGCCAGGCTCTGTCAGGTCATAGGTCATCAGTATCTCTCTGGGATGGTCTGGTGTTGAATAGCCAGGCTCTGTCAGGTCATAGGTCATCAGTATCTCTGGGATGGTCTGGCGTTGAATAGCCAGGCTCTGTCAGGTCAGAGTTCATCAGTATCTCTCTCTGGGATGGTCTGGTGTTGAATAGCCAGGCTCTGTCAGGTCATAGGTCATCAGTATCTCTGGGATGGTCTGGTGTTGAATAGCCAGGCTCTGTCAGGTCAGAGTTCATCAGTATCTCTCTCTGGGATGGTCTGGTGTTGAATAGCCAGGCTCTGTCAGGTCATAGGTCATCAGTATCTCTGGGATGGTCTGGTGTTGAATAGCCAGGCTCTGTCAGGTCAGAGTTCATCAGTATCTCTCTCTGGGATGGTCTGGTGTTGAATAGCCAGGCTCTGTCAGGTCATAGGTCATCAGTATCTCTCTCTGGGATGGTCTGGTGTTGAATAGCCAGGCTCTGTCAGGTCAGAGTTCATCAGTATCTCTCTCTGGGATGGTCTTGTGTTGAATAGCCAGGCTCTGTCAGGTCAGAGTTCATCAGTATCTCCCTGGGATGGTCTGCATATTGCACTACTTTGGACCAGAGCCCTATGGGTCAAAAGTAGTCTACTATGTAGGGGATAGCTTGCCATTTAGGCGTGGTGTAGGGTTAATGGTGATCTATATCAACCCTGATTCGCTGGCCCAGTTTACTGACGACAATCCTCTCGTTCTCTAATGATGGACAGTTTGGGAGATAGAATGAGGAATTGGCGACTTCAATAGTTTGTAATGAAAGGTGTTAGAGTGCAGGGTTTAAAAGAGAGAAACTGGACAAGGAAACTCACTACCAGTTTGGGCTCCTTAACAGCTTCTACCCCCAAGGCTTAAGACTTCTGAACAATTAATCAAATGGCCACCCGGACTATTTACATTGACTTCTGCTACTCGCTGGTTATTATCTATGCATAGACAATATACCCCTAGCTACATGCACACATTACCTTGACTAACCTGTACCTGCACACTGACTCTTATGGTATCTCCTGTATATAGCCGCAATATTGTTATTTTGTGTATATTTTTTAACTTTAGTTTATTTAGTAAATATTTTCTTAACTCTATTTATTGAACTGTATTGTTAGTTAAGGGCTTGTATTCGGCGCATGTGATAAATAACATTTTATTTGAGATAGAAAGCTCTCCCTGTCTCTCTCTATATCGCTGTCTCTCTCTGTCTCTCTCCCTCTCTCTGTCTCTCTCCCTCTCTCTGTCTCTCTCCCTCTCTCTGTCTCTCTCTGTCTCTCTCCCTCTCTCTGTCTCTCTCCCTCTCTCTGTCTCTCTCCCTCTCCCTGTCTCTCTCTCTCTCCCTGTCTCTCTCTCTCTCTCTCCCTGTCTCTCTCTCTCTCTATCTCTCTCTCCCTGTCTCTGTCTCTCTCTCTTTCTCTCTGTCTCTCTCTCTCTCTTATACCAGTAACACGGCAGGAAAATAAAGGGAGAAACTTTGAACAGTGGTGACATTCTCTTTGGATGCTATTGATGTAATGTTGGAATTGGTGCATGGAAAATGTAAACTCACTCTTCTATTTTCCCCTGGCTGGCTGGCTTCAGTGGGCCGATGTTCTGACTGTACACACAATGGGCCAAGTCTCTAAGCACATCCTGATGTGCTGGTCTGGGGGAAGAGTGTGACTGGAAACCAGCATCTGACTTTATCACACACACACACACACACTGATTAAAGATCAGCTGTTTATTTTACTGTCTAAATATCACAAAGCAAACATCGAGTGTCTAGTTTACGTACCAGAAAGAGAGGAAAAATATCTAGGATCCTGACTGGCTGTAACGTCTTTAATATCTAGGATCCTGACTGGCTGTAACGTCTTTAATATCTAGGATCCTGACTGGCTGTAACGTCTTTAATATCTAGGATCCTGACTGGCTGTAACGTCTTTAATATCTAGGATCCTGACTGGCTGTAACGTCTTTTAATATCTAGGATCCTGACTGGCTGTAACGTCTTTTAATATCTAGGATCCTGACTGGCTGTAACGTCTTTTAATATCTAGGATCCTGACTGGCTGTAACGTCTTTAATATCTAGGATCCTGACTGGCTGTAACGTCTTTAATATCTAGGATCCTGACTGGCTGTAACGTCTTTAATATCTAGGATCCTGACTGGCTGTAACGTCTTTTAATATCTAGGATCCTGACTGGCTGTAACGTCTTTTAATATCTAGGATCCTGACTGGCTGTAACGTCTTTTAATATCTAGGATCCTGACTGGCTGTAACGTCTTTTAATATCTAGGATCCTGACTGGCTGTAACGTCTTTAATATCTAGGATCCTGACTGGCTGTAACGTCTTTTAATATCTAGGATCCTGACTGGCTGTAACGTCTTTTAATATCTAGGATCCTGACTGGCTGTAACGTCTTTTAATAACTAGGATCCTGACTGGCTGTAACATCTTTACTATGTAGTCAGTATCTGAGTCCCAAATGACTCCCTCCCTAGGAGATAGGGAGAAGTGAAGTCAGCCTCACAGGCGATCGGGAGAAGTGAAGTCAGCCTCGCAGGCGATCGGGAGAAGTGAAGTCAGCCTCGCAGGCGATCGGGAGAAGTGAAGTCAGCCTCGCAGGCGATCGGGAGAAGTGAAGTCAGCCTCGCAGGCGATCGGGAGAAGTGAAGTCAGCCTCGCAGCCTCACACACAAAAGCCACTGGTCCTTGGAGCTTCTTTAGACCCAGTCAACACTGAATGAAACACCAATTAGATTAAGATTTTATGAATGGCTGGTAGTGTCTTTTTTTATTTGTGTTTTTTTATTTCACCTTTATTTAACCAGGTAGTTAAGAACAAGTTCTCATTTACAACGGCGACCTGGCCAAGATAAAGCAAAGCAGTGCCACACAAACAACAGAGTAACACATGGGATAAACAAACTTACAGTCAATAACACAATAGAAAAAGTCTATATACAGTGTGTGCAAATGGAGTAAGGAGGAAGGGCAATAAATAGGTCATAGTAGTGAAGTAATTACAATTTATCAATTTAACACTGGAGTGATAGATGTGCAGATGATGATGAGCAAGTAGAAATACTGGTGTGCAAAAAAAGTAAATAAAAACAATATGGGGATGTGGTAGGTAGGATGGGCTATTTCAAATCAAACGTATTTATAAAGCCCTTCTTACATCAGCTGATATCTCAAAGTGCTGTACAGAAACCCAGCCTAAAACCCCAAACAGCAAGCAATGCAGGTGTAGAAGCACGGTGGCTAGGAAAAACTCCCTAGAAAGGCAGGAACCTAGGAAGAAACCTAGAGAGGAACCAGGCTATGAGGGGTGGCCAGTCCTCTTCTGGCTGTGCCGGGTGGAGATTATAACAGAACATGGCCAAGATGTTCAAATGTTCATAAATGACCAGCATGGTCAAATAATAATAATCACAGTAGTTGTCGAGGGTGCAGCAAGTCAGCACCTCAGGAGTAAATGTCAGTTGGCTTTTCATAGCCGATCATTAAGAGTATCTTGACCACTCCTGCTGTCTCTAGAGAGTTGAAAACAGCAGGTCTGGGACAGGTAGCACGTCCGGTGGACAGGTCAGGGTTCCATAGCCGCAGGCAGAACAGTTGAAACTGGAGCAGCAGCAAGGCCAGGTGGACTGGGGACAGCAAGGAGTCATCATGCCCGGTCATCCTGAAGCATGGTCCTAGGGCTCAGGTCCCCCGAGAGAGAGAGAAAGAAAGAGAGAATTAGAGAGAGCATACTTAAATTCACACAGGACACCGGATAAGACAGGAGAAGTACTCCAGATATAACAAACTGACCCTAGCCCCCTGACACATAAACTACTGCAGCATAAATACTGGAGGCTGAGACAGGAGGGGTCAGGAGACACTGTGGCCCCATCCGATGATACCCCCGGACAGGGCCGAACAGGAAGGATATAACCCCACCCACTTTGCCAAAGCACAGCCCCCACACCACTAGAGGAATATCTTCAACCACCAACTTACAATCCTGAGACAAGGCCGAGTATAGCCCACAAAGATCTCCGCCACGGCACAACCCAAGGGGGGGCGGCAACCCAGACAGGAAGATCACGTCAGTGACTCAACCCACTCAAGTGACGCACCCCTCCTAGGGACGGCATGAAAGAGCACCAGTAAGCCAGTGACTCAGCCCCTGTAATAGGGTTAGAGGCAGAGAATCCCAGTCGAGAGAGGGGAACCGGCCAGGCAGAGACAGCAAGGGCGGTTCGTTGCTCCAGAGCCTTTCCGTTCACCTTCACACTCCTGGGCCAGACTACACTCAATCATATGACCTACTGAAGAGATGAGTCTTCAGTAAAGACTTAAAGGTTGAGACCGAGTCTGCGTCTCTCACATGGGTAGGCAGACTATTCCATAAAAATGGGGCTCTATAGGAGAAAGCCCTGCCTCCAGCTGTTTGCTTAGAAATTCTAGGGACAATTAGGAGGCCTGCGTCTTGTGACCGTAGCGTACGTGTAGGTATGTACGGCAGGACCAAATCAGAAAGATGGGTAGGAGCAAGCCCATGTAATGCTTTGTAGGTTAGCAGTAAAACCTTGAAATCAGCCCTTGCCTTAACAGGAAGCCAGTGTAGAGAGGCTAGCACTGGAGTAATATGATAAATTTTTTGGGTTCTAGTCAGGATTCTAGCAGCCGTATTTAGCACTAAGTGAAGTTTATTTAGTGCTTTATCCGGGTAGCCGGAAAGTAGAGCATTGCCGTAGTCTAACCTAGAAGTAACAAAAGCATGGAATAATTTTTCTGCATCATTTTTGGACAAAGTTTCAGGTTTTCCAATTTGGCATTTACAGATGGGCTATGTACAGGTGCAGTAATCTGTGAGCTGCTCTGGCAGCTGGTGTTTAAAGTTAGTGAGGGAGATATGAGTCTCCAGTTTCAGTGATTTTTGCAGTTCGTTCCAGTCATTGGCAGCAGAGAACTGGAAGGAAAGGCGGCCAAAGTAGGAATTGGCTTTGGGGATGATCAGTGAGATATACCTGCCGGTATAGCCAGGAGGATAACATGGCCAGCCGTAGAGAAATGCTTTTTGATATTCTCGATTATCGGTGGTGACAGTGTTTCCTAGCCTCAGTGCAGTGGGCAGCTGGGAGGAGGTGCTCTTTTTCTCCATGGACTTTAGTGTCCCAGAACTTGAGGAAAGTTAGAAAAAGCTAGCCTTTGCTTTCCTAACTGACTGTGTGTATTGGTTCCTGACTTCCCCGAAAAGTTGCATATTTACATTTAAGTCATTTAGCAGACGCTCTTATCCAGAGCGACTTACAAATTGGTGCATTCACCTTATGATATCCAGTGGAACAACCACTTTACAATAGTGCATCTAACTCTTTTAAGGGGGAGGGGGGGGGTTAGGAGGATTACTTTATCCTATCCTAGGTATTCCTTAAAGAGGTGGGGTTTCAGGTGTCTCCGGAAGGTGGTGATTGACTCCGCTGACCTGGCGTCGTGAGGGAGTTTGTTCCACCATTGGGGTGCCAGAGCAGCGAACAGTTTTGACTGGGCTGAGCGGGAACTGTACTTCCTCAGAGGTAGGGAGGCGAGCAGGCCAGAGGTGAATGAACGCAGTGCCCTTGTTTGGGTGTAGGGCCTGATCAGAGCCTGAAGGTACGGAGGTGCCGTTCCCCTCACAGCTCCGTAGGCAAGCACCATGGTCTTGTAGCGGATGCGAGCTTCAACTGGAAGCCAGTGGAGAGAGCGGAGGAGCGGGGTGACGTGAGAGAACTTGGGAAGGTTGAACACCAGACGGGCTGCGGCGTTCTGGATGAGTTGTAGGGGTTTAATGGCACAGGCAGGGAGCCCAGCCAACAGCGAGTTGCAGTAATCCAGACGGGAGATGACAAGTGCCTGGATTAGGACCTGCGCCGCTTCCTGTGTGAGGCAGGGTCGTACTCTGCGAATGTTGTAGAGCATGAACCTACAGGAACGGGTCACCGCCTTGATGTGAGTTGAGAACGACAGGGTGTTGTCCAGGATCACGCCAAGGTTCTTAGCGCTCTGGGAGGAGGACACAATGGAGTTGTCAACCGTGATGGCGAGATCATGGAACGGGCAGTCCTTCCCCGGGAGGAAGAGCAGCTCCGTCTTGCCGAGGTTCAGCTTGAGGTGGTGATCCGTCATCCACACTGATATGTCTGCCAGACATGCAGAGATGCGATTCGCCACCTGGTTATCAGAGGGGGGAAAGGAGAAGATTAATTGTGTGTCGTCTGCATAGCAATGATAGGAGAGGCCATGTGAGGATATGACAGAGCCAAGTGACTTGGTGTATAGCGAGAATAGGAGAGGGCCTAGAACAGAGCCCTGGGGGACACCAGTGGTGAGAGCACGTGGTGCGGAGACAGATTCTCGCCACGCCACCTGGTAGGAGCGACCTGTCAGGTAGGACGCAATCCAAGCGTGGGCCGCGCCGGAGATGCCCAGCTCGGAGAGGGTGGAGAGGAGGAGCATATCGCGGGGACTATTCGATGCCAGTGCAGTACTGGGGACTCAGGCATGGCAGGGTGTGTCTTGGGGATCAGGCATGGCAGGGTGTGTCTTGGGGATCAGGCATGGCAGGGTGTGTCTTGGGGATCAGGCATGGCAGGGTGTGTCTTGGGGATCAAGCATGACAGGGTGTGTCTTGGGGCTCAGGCATGGCTGGGTGTGACTTGGGACTCAGGCATGGCTGGGTGTGTTTTGGGACTCAGGCATGGCTGGGTGTGTCTTGGGACTCAGGCATGGCTGGGTGTGTCTTGGGACTCAGGCATGGCTGGGTGTGTCTTGGGACTCAGGCATGGCTGGGTGTGTCTTGGGACTCAGGCATGGCTGGGTGTGTCTTGGGACTCAGGCATGGCTGGGTGTGTCTTGGGACTCAGGCATGGCTGGGTGTGTCTTGGGACTCAGGCATGGCTGGGTGTGTCTTGGGACTCAGGCATGGCTGGGTGTGTCTTGGGACTCAGGCATGGCTGGGTGTGTCTTGGGACTCAGGCATGGCTGGGTGTGTCTTGGGGCTCAGGCATGGCTGGGTGTGTCTTGGGACTCAGGCATGGCTGGGTGTGTCTTGGGACTCAGGCTATGGAGGTCCACTTTGTCCAAACACGACAAGGTGGTGTTCTACAGTGTTGTTGTCACACACGTGTCGTCCATGTTGCAGCTGCTGCAGTGCTGCACCGCACGATGAGTCGTGTTACAGACCGGGGGAAAAGTCTGAATTCACGAGAAACCTTATTGTACTTTGAGGCAAATGTCTCAACAGCTCAGCTGAAGTGGATCGAAGCAGACAATTATTTTTAAAGGTTGAAATCTGTTAACAGTAATGTTAGTGGAATGTAGCCCAGTCAGAGTACTGGAGTAGAGTATAACCAGTACTGCTATGAAGTAGAGTATAACCAGTACTGCTATGGAGTAGAGTAGAACCACTACTGCTACGGAGTAGAGTAGAACCACTACTGCTACGGAGTAGAGTAGAACCACTACTGCTACGGAGTAGAGTAGAACCACTACTGCTACGGAGTAGAGTAGAACCACTACTGCTACGGAGTAGAGTAGAACCACTACTGCTACGGAGTAGAGTAGAACCACTACTGCTACGGAGTAGAGTAGAACCACTACTGCTACGGAGTAGAGTAGAACCACTACTGCTACGGAGTAGAGTAGAACCACTACTGCTACGGAGTAGAGTAGAACCACTACTGCTACGGAGTAGAGTAGAACCGCTACGGAGTAGAGTAGAACCGCTACGGAGTAGAGTAGAACCGCTATGGAGTAGAGTAGAACCGCTACCGCTATGGAGTAGAACCGCTACCGCTATGGAGTAGAACCGCTACCGCTATGGAGTAGAGTAGAACCGCTACCGCTATGGAGTAGAGTAGAACCGCTATGGAGTAGAACCGCTACCGCTATGGAGTAGAACCGCTACCGCTATGGAGTAGAACCGCTACCGCTATGGAGTAGAACCGCTACCGCTATGGAGTAGAACCGCTACCGCTATGGAGTAGAACCGCTACCGCTATGGAGTAGAACCGCTACCGCTATGGAGTAGAACCGCTACCGCTATGGAGTAGAGTAGAACCGCTACCGCTATGGAGTAGAGTAGAACCGCTATGGAGTAGAACCGCTACCGCTATGGAGTAGAACCGCTACCGCTATGGAGTAGAACCGCTACCGCTATGGAGTAGAACCGCTACCGCTATGGAGTAGAACCGCTACCGCTATGGAGTAGAGTAGAACCGCTACCGCTATGGAGTAGAGTAGAACCGCTACCGAGTAGAGTAGAACCGCTACCGAGTAGAGTAGAACCGCTACCGAGTAGAGTAGAACCGCTACCGAGTAGAGTAGAACCGCTACCGAGTAGAGTAGAACCGCTACCGAGTAGAGTAGAACCGCTACCGAGTAGAGTAGCACCGCTACGGAGTAGAGTAGCACGGCTACGGAGTAGAGTAGCACCGCTACGGAGTAGAGTAGCACCGCTACGGAGTAGAGTAGCACCGCTACGGAGTAGAGTAGCACCGCTACGGAGTAGAGTAGCACCGCTACGGAGTAGAGTAGCACCGCTACCGCTATGGAGTAGAGTAGCACCGCCGCGGGGTAGAGTAGCACCGCCGCGGGGTAGAGTAGAACCGCTACCGCTGCGGAGTAGAGTAGAACCACTACTGTATAACCAGTGAAACGAGGTATTTGATGCCACATGGCAGGAGAGGTGGTACTACTGTATAACCAGTGAAACGAGGTATTTGATGCTACATAGCAGGAGAGGTGGATTGTGGGCAGGAATCGGTTCATCTCATGAAACAACCCAAATATATGTGATGACAGAAAGGTGTCGACACAACATGGTGCTCCCAGTCAGAGAGGGAAGGTTTAATATGAGGAGGTAGAGGGAGTGTATTGTGAAAGACCGACAGACATGTCAAAACAGGAGCGACTGAGGTGTAGTGAAGATAATGACTGTCACACCCAACACGGCTGCTGACAGTGCAGACAACACATTAACCATTTAATCTTTAAGGTTACCATGGGGCTAGGAGACTCTCCCTCCCTCTCTGCCGCTCTCTCTGTCACGCCCGCAGGGCAAGATGGAGCCTACGCTCATTTAATCTTTAAGGTTACCATGGGGCTAGGCGACTCTCCCCCTCTCTCTCACTGTCACGCCCGCAGGGCAAGATGGAGTCTACCCTCATTGGCGCTTTACATCAATTGAAAGGGCTTTATTGACATGGGAAACATATGTTTACATTGCCAAAGCAAGTGGAATAAACAATAAAAATTAACAGTAAACATTACACTCACAGAAGTTCCAAAAGAATAAAGACATTTCAAATGTCATATTATGTATTTATACAGTGTTGTAACGATGTACAAATAGTGAAAATACAAAAGGGAAAATAAATAAACGTAAATACGGGTTGTATTTACAATGGTGTTTGTTCTTCACTGGTTGACCTTTTCTTGTGGCAACAGGTCACAAATCTTGCTGCTGTGATGTCACACTGTGGTATTTCACCAAGGAGATATGGGAGTTTATCGAAACTGGATTTGTTTTCGAATTCTTTGTGGATCTGTGTAATCTGAGGGAAATGTGTGTCTCTAATATGGTCATACATTTGGCAGGAGGTTAGGAAGTGCAGCTCAGTTTCCACCTCATTTTGTGGGCAGTGAGCACATAGCCTGTCTTCTCTTGAGAGCCATGTCTGCCTACGGCGGCCTTTCTCAATAGCAAGGCTATGCTCACTGAGTCTGTACATAGTCAAAGCTTTCCTTAAGTTTGGGTCAGTCACAGTGGTCAGGTATTCTGCCACTGTGTACTCTCTGTTTAGGGACAAGTAGCATTCAGGTTTGCTCTGTTTTTGTGTTAATTCTTTCCAATGTGTCAAGTAATTATCTTTTTGTTTTCTCATGATTTGGTCTAATTGTGCTGTTGTCCTGGGGCTCTGTGGGGTGTGTTTGTGTTTGTGAACAGAGCCCTAGGACCAGCTTGCTTAGGGGACTCTTCTCCAGGTGCATCTCTCTGTAGGTGATGGCTTTGTTATGGAAGGTTTGGGAATCGCTTCCTTTTAGGTGATTGTAGAATTTAACGTCTCCTCTCTGGATTTTGATCATTAGTGGGTATCGGCCTAATTCTGCTCTGCATGCATTATTTGGTGTTCTACGTTGTACACGGAGGATATTTACTCTGCTTTTATTACTCTACTTTTAGAAAATTCTGCATTTCTCAGTTTGGTGTTTGTTCCATTGTGTAAACCCTCATGCCACATTGAGTCAAAGGCTTTTTTGAAATCAACAAAGCATGAGAAGACTGCCTTTTGTTAGAATGTCAGAATTCAAAAAGGCTTTTCGGCGAAAGCAAACGATGCTATTATCTGAGCATAGCACCATTGTAAACAAAGAGAGATAAGCATATTTCAACCCTGCAGGCGCGACACAAAACGCAGACATAAAAATATAATTCATGCCTTACCTTTGACGAGCTTCTGTTGTTGGCACTCCAATATGTCCCATAAACATACCAAATGGTCCTTTTGTTCGATTAATTCTGTCGATATATATCCAAAATGTCCATTTATTTGGCGCATTTGATCCAGAAAAACACTGGTTCCAACTTGTGAAACGTGACTACAAAATATCTCAAAAGTTACCTGTAAACTTTGCCAAAACATTTCAAACTACTTTTATAATACAACTTCGAGTGACCCTCGTTCAAGATGGCCGTACTTCTTCATTACACAAAGGAAAAACCCTCAACCAATTTTCTAAAGACTGTTGGCATCCAGTGGAAGCGGTAGGAACTGCAAGCAGGTCAATTAGAAATCTGTATTCCCAATGAAAATCCATTGAAAAGAGTGACGTCAAAAAAGAAAAAATCTGAATGGTTTGTCCTCAGGGTTTCGCCTGCTAAATAAGTTCTGTTATACTCACAGACATGATTCAAACAGTTTTAGAAACTTCTGAGTGTTTTCTATCCACATCTACTAATAATATGCATATCTTATATTCTGGGGATGAGTAGCTGGCAGTTGAATTTGGGTATGCTTTTCATCCAAACGTGAAAATGCTGCCCCCTATCCTAGAGAAGTTAATGATAATGCAGAGCATTTTCCCAAGGTTGCTGTTGACGCATATCCCACGGTAGTTATTGGGGTCAAATTTGTCTCCACTTTTGTGGATTGGGGTGATCAGTCCTTGGTTCCAAATATTGGGGAAGATGCCAGAGCTGAGGATGATGTTAAAGAGTTTAACTATAGCCAATTGGAATTTGTGGTCTTCATTTCATTCATCAACACCACAGGCCTTTTTGGGTTGCAGGGTTTGTATTTTGTCCTGTAGCTCATTCAAGGTAATTGGAGAATCCAGTGGGTTCTGGTAGTCTTTAATAGTTGACTCTAAGATGTGCATTTGATATATGTATATGTTTTTGCTCTTTATTCTTTAGAGCCAAAACGATTGGAGAAGTGCTCTGTCCATCTCTCTCTTTGTCTCTCTCTCTCTCTGTCTCAAATCAAATCAAAGTTTGTCGCGTGCACCTAATACAACAGGTGTAGACCTTAGTGAAATGCTTACTTACAGGCTCTAACCAACTGTGCAATTTTTAAGTAAAAATCTTTCTCTCCCTATCTTGTCCCTGCCTCTCTGTCTCTCTCTCCCTCAGTTTCCTCTCTCTGTCTGCCTGTCTCTAAGTCTCTCTCTGTCTGGGTCTCTCGGTCTGCCTGTCTGGGTCTCTCGGTCTGGGTCTGTCTGGGTCTGTCTGTCTGTTTCGCTCTGTCTCTCTCTCAGTCTGCCTGTCTGGGTCTCTCTGTCTATCTCTCTCTCTCTCTCTCCCTGTCCCTCTGTCTTGCGCTCGCTCTCTGTGTCTCAATTCAATTCAATTCAATTCAAGGGGCTTTATTGGCATGGGAAACATGTGTTAACATTGCCAAAGCAAGTGAGGTAGATAATATACAAAAGTGAAATAAACAATAAAAATTAACAGTAAACATTACACATACAGAAGTTTCAAAACAATAAAGACATGACAAATGTCATATTATATATATACAGTGTTGTAACAATGTACAAATGGTTAAAGCACACAAGTTAAAATAAATAAACATAAATATGGGTTGTATTTACAATGGTGTTTGTTCTTCACTGGTTGCCCTTTTCTTGTGGCAACAGGTCACAAATCTTGCTGCTGTGATGGCACACTGTGGAATTCTCTGTCTCCTTCTCTCTCGGTCTCTCTGTCTGTTTGTTTGGGTCTCGGTCTCTCTCCCTCTCTCTCTGTGTCTCTCTCCGTGTCTCTCTCCCTCTCTCCCTGTGTCTCTCTCCCTCTCTCCCTCTCTCTGTGTCTCTCTCCCTCTCTCTGTGTCTCTCTCCGTGTCTCTCTCCCTCTCTCCCTCTCTCTGTGTCTCCCTCCCTCTCTCTGTGTCTCTCTCCCTCTCTCCGTGTCTCTCTCCGTGTCTCTCTCCCTCTCTCTGTGTCTCTCTCCCTCTCTCTCTGTGTCTCTCTCCCTCTCTCTCTGTGTCTCTCTCCCTCTCTCTCTGTGTCTCTCTCCCTCTCTCTCTGTGTCTCTCCCTCTCTCTCTGTGTCTCCCTCTCTCTCTCTCTGTGTCTCCCTCTCTCTCTCTGTGTCTCTCTCCCTCTCTCCGTGTCTCTCTCCGTGTCTCTCGCCCTCTCTCCCTCTCTCTCTGTGTCTCTCTCCGTGTCTCTCTCCGTGTCTCTCGCCCTCTCTCCCTCTCTCTCTGTGTCTCTCTCCCTCTCTCTCTGTGTCTCTCTCCCTCTCTCTCTGTGTCTCTCTCCCTCTCTCTCTGTGTCTCTCTCCCTCTCTCTCTGTGTCTCTCTCCCTCTCTCTCTGTGTCTCTCTCCCTCTCTCTCTGTGTCTCTCTCCCTCTCTCTCTGTGTCTCTCTCCCTCTCTCTCTTTTAATTCAATTAACTTTATTGGCATGACAATGTACATATTGCCAAAGTATACTTTGGAGATTAAATTATAAATGTACAATATTAACATAATTAAAATAATAATAATCAAGATTGTCAATGGGACAATCAGTAACATCAAGGGTCAAAATAACTGTACAATGGACAATAACAATAACATAGAGGACATGTGCAGGTTGGTTGGTCTGTCAGACACTGTTCCTCATCTTATGGCAGGCAGCAATGCAGTGCGCTGCCAACCCACAGCTCTCTGCGTCCTCCCCCAACAGGACGGGTAGCCTCATCAGAGAGGTCTTTCTCTTGCTCTCTCCGCCTCTCTCTCTTTCCATTCCTTTTCAACCTCTCAAATCAACTCGTTTTAGGAAAGAACAAATGTGGTTAGTTGTTTGCTTCTGCTGATGTTATTACTGGCAGGGGGCATTTCGCTGAGGCTTGAGGTGGAAAGATTTTGCCTCCTTCCCATTTCTTCAGAAATGGGGAGTGGGTGTCTGGTCTAGTCTACAAGCCCTTGCTGTACTTTTGAAAGAATAACCGTTTACATCTAAATGGACATACTACTTTATAATGAATGTTTTTACAGTAACCACTGTCTCATGTCTCCGTCTACCATGTTAAAGGCCAGGCAGGAAGTGACGTGAAATGGAAAGGGAGGAGTGACTGTAACAGATACACCGTGAGCCCCCCCCCACCCCCCACTCACTGTACCACCAGACAACATTCAAATGCAATTCAAATCCACTGCGCAATCACCGTATACCAAATGGCAACCTGTTCTGGTCAAAAGTAGTGCACTACTATATAGGTGACAAGGGAGCCTTTTTGAGATGCAGCCAATGTCTGGTGTCTCTAGTGGATATCTCTAGTGGGTGGATATCTCTAGTGGGTGGATATCTCTAGTGGATATCTCTAGTGGATATCTCTAGTGGATGGATATCTCTAGTGGGTATCTCTAGTGGGTATCTCTAGTGGATATCTCTAGTGGATATCTCTAGTGGATATCTCTAGTGGATATCTCTAGTGGGTGGATATCTCTAGTGGATATCTCTAGTGGATATCTCTAGTGGATATCTCTAGTGGGTGGATATCTCTAGTGGGTGGATATCTCTAGTGGGTGGATATCTCTAGTGGGTGGATATCTCTAGTGGGTGGATATCTCTAGTGGTGGATATCTCTAGTGGGTGGATAGTGTGGATATCTCTAGTGGGTGGATATCTCTAGTGGATATCTCTAGTGGATATCTCTAGTGGGTGGATATCTCTAGTGGATGGATATCTCTAGTGGGTGGATATCTCTAGTGGATGGATATCTCTAGTGGATGGATATCTCTAGTGGGTATCTCTAGTGGGTGGATATCTCTAGTGGGTGGATATCTCTAGTGGATATCTCTAGTGGATGGATATCTCTAGTGGGTGGATATCTCTAGTGGGTGGATATCTCTAGTGGATGGATATCTCTAGTGGATATCTCTAGTGGATGGATATCTCTAGTGGATGGATATCTCTAGTGGATATCTCTAGTGGATATCTCTAGTGGGTGGATATCTCTAGTGGGTGGATATCTCTAGTGGGTGGATATCTCTAGTGGATATCTCTAGTGGATATCTCTAGTGGGTGGATATCTCTAGTGGGTGGATATCTCTAGTGGATATCTCTAGTGGATATCTCTAGTGGGTGGATATCTCTAGTGGGTGGATATCTCTAGTGGGTGGATATCTCTAGTGGGTGGATATCTCTAGTGGATGGATATCTCTAGTGGGTGGATATCTCTAGTGGGTGGATATCTCTAGTGGATGGATATCTCTAGTGGGTGGATATCTCTAGTGGGTGGATATCTCTAGTGGGTGGATATCTCTAGTGG
>NC_092105.1:1995124-2033020 GCF_045679555.1 Salvelinus alpinus | reverse complement strand
TGTTGCCTGGTGTCTTTACCCCCTTGACATGGTGCAGGAGCAGATAGGGTTAATGTAGTGGGTTTTTAATGAGTGTAGGGTTCGTTGGAAGGGTATTTGTATGTTTTTATATAGGTATTATTTTGTAGTTTTCCCCTCTTTTGTATAACAAAGTATAATATATTTATATTCTAGTCCAGTTGGAGGCGATAATGGACAATATTGGATGCCAACCGCCGTTAAACCCCCCGAAGAAGAAAAAGCAGAAGAAGAAGAAGTAGAAGAAGAAGAAGAAGCAGCAGATGAAGAAGAAGAAGAGGAGCAACTCAGGGTGCCCAAAACTTTTAGGAGAAACGTCAGAATCTGAAGTCAAATTGGTCAAGTCGTGAGATCTTGTGTCCAGAACCGCATCAGTGTAGCATAATAATGTAAAGATGGCGGAGCTACAAATGCTTTTGGAAGAAGACATTCCAGCAGGTCGGAGAGCGTTACTGGATAGTTTTAGGAATCTCGAAAGAGTTGCCGAATACTGCGAAAGCAACTATGTGCAGGTAGGAATATAATATATAAGAAAACTGTCGGTTATGTGCGCTGCTCAAAACTCAGCGAATGGCAAGCTAAGCGGGGGTAACGTTAACTAGTCTACTTACCGTAGACAGCGGCACTGTTTCGACCAGGCTCGTTACCACACCAGTTTGCTTGTTCGTTCTGTTAATGTCGTTTAAAAAATATATATACCTACAACTACTCATGGCTAATAATTGCAGTATGTTAGTTATGTGTGCTACGGATAACGTGTGTATGTCAGCATTGCTGGGTGGCGAGTCCAATGCAAAGTATTTGTGAATGGACCGTGTTGGCGTTGCTAGTTGGTGCCAGCAGTGGGTTTGACCACTCCACTCACAGATACAAGATCACAGTAACCTGATCATTTCCGACACAGCTTTAATCGTCTCTAGTTAGTTTGATTCTGTTGTCCGCCAATGCGAGTTATTTGGCCGCAGAATAAACTGCAATCGGGTGATGTGTGATCAAATCTGTCATATTATACTCAGTCAATGGACATTCCTCTCACATCACACCGTTGTATGGAGCATTTCACACACACGGGGATGATCTCAGTTGCAGACTCCTCGCGTCCTCTCTCCTCTTAATTCAATGCAAAGGGCTTTATTGGCATGGGAAACGTGTTGCATTGCCAAAACAAGTGAAATGAACAAAAGTGAAAAGACGAAACATCAACAAAAAACCAATAACAGTAAATATTGCGCTCAAAAAGGTAAACAAATATATAGACATTTCAAGTGTTATCAGCTATGTACAGTGTTTTAGCAATGTGCAAATAGTCCCATGAATAGTACGGGAAGATACATTAACAGATACATATTTGTGGTATATACAATGTTGTTTATGCTCCTGGTTGCCCTGTTTTCAAGGCAACGGGCACCAAATCTTGCTGCTGTGATGGCACACTGCGGTATTTCGCCTAACAGATATGGGAGTTTATCAATGTTTGATTTGTTTTCAAATTCTTTGTAGGTCTGAGGGAAATATGTGTCTCTAATATGGTCATACATTTGGCAGGAGGTTAGGAAGTGCAGCTCAGTTTCCACCTCATTTTGTGGGCAGTGTGCACATGGGCAGACCTGGCTCTGAACAGAAGACTGGCTATGGCGTCCTCTCTCAATAGCAAGGCTGTACATAGTCAAAGCTTTTCTTAGTTTTGGTTCAGTCACAGTGGTCAGGTATTCTGCTACTGTGTACTCTCTGTTTAGGGCCAGATAGTTCCAATTTGCTCTGTATTTTTGGTTGATTCTTTCCATTGTCAAGTAGTTTTTACTTTTTCATAATTTGGTTGCTGTCCTGGGGCTCTGTGGGGTCTGTTTGTGAACAGAGCCCCAGAACCAGCTGGCTGAGGGGCATCTTTTTTAGGTTCATCTCCGAGTAGTTGAGGGCTCAGTGGTGGAATGTTGGAATCGATTCCTTTTTAGGTTTGTTTGTAGAATTTAACAGCTCTTTTTTGGATTTTGATAACTGGCGGGTAAAGTCCTAATTCTGCTCTGCATGGATTGTTTGGGGTTTTGTGTTGTATACAAAGCATTTATATATTTTTTATTTAACCTTTATTTAACTTTGCAAGTCAGTTAATTAAGAACAAATTCTTATTTACAATGACTGCCTACACCGGCCAAACCCGGAAGACGCTGGGCCAATTGTGTGCCGCCCTATGGGACTCCCAATCACAGCCGGTTGTGGTACAGCCTGGAATCGAACCAGGGTGTCTGTAGTGACGCCTCTAGTACTGAGATGCAGTGCCTTAGACCGCTGCGCCACTCGGGAGCCCAAGTATATTTTTGCAGAATTCTGCATGCAGTCTCAATTGGGTGTTTGTCCCATTTTATGAATTTTTTGGTTGGTGAGTGGACTCCAGACCTCACAACTGCCGTGCCTTTACTATGGATTAAGTGATTTATGACATGCTATTTTATCAAATCAATTCTCTGTAATTAATATTACCTGATTAAACTAATGATGTAAATGTAATTAACTAGGAAGTCGGGGCACCACGGAAGAATGTTTGTAGAGCTGTTGTCTTCCGAATAAACTCTTAAAGACCTGCTAATATTTTATAGCAGTCCATTTTTAATCGTCACCTTATTCAGTCTCATCTGAACGTCGTAAAATTCTTGGTTATCTTCACGAACCCTGGCTAACAAGTTGAATCAGCAATACAACATTTGGTTTAATTATTTATTTACTAAATACCTAAATAATCACACAGAATTACATATACACAGAATGAATCATACCTTGATGACTAATTATGTCATAAAGGAAAACGTCCCTAGCGGACAGAACAGATATGACAGCTGGTTACACAAAGAGAGGGGGTTGGGTTTGAATGAATGCACGGGAAGACTGAGGAACAAAAGGATTGGGTCTCTATCAGACCTTATGAAGCTATGCTATCGTAACTACAGAATCTTATGCATTCTAAATAACCGCCCATTCGGAAAAGGAAAATGCAATAAATATTTACTCTGAGCTGCGCTTCGATAGATTGGTCGAAGATGGAAGCCTGGGTTGCCCAGCAGAGATCTCCCTTGTCCTTATATTTCTGGGCGGATACGTTGTAGTACCGTCATCGTGTGGTAGAATGGATACGTTGTAGTACCGTCGTCGTGTGGTAGAATGGATACGTTGTAGTCTGTCGTCGTGTGGTAGAATGGATACGTTGTAGTACCGTCGTCGTGTGGTAGAATGGATACGTTGTAGTACCGTCGTCGTGTGGTAGAATGGATACGTTGTAGTACCGTCGTCGTGTGGTAGAATGGATACGTTGTAGTACCGTCGTCGTGTGGTAGAATGGATACGTTGTAGTACCGTCGTCGTGTGGTAGAATGGATACGTTGTAGTACCGTCGTCGTGTGGTAGAATGGATACGTTGTAGTACCGTCTTCGTGTGGTAGAATGGATACGTTGTAGTACCGTCGTCGTGTGGTAGAACGGATACGTTGTAGTACCGTCGTCGTGTGGTAGAATGGATACGTTGTAGTACCGTCGTCGTGTGGTAGAATGGATACGTTGTAGTACCGTCGTCGTGTGGTAGAACGGATACGTTGTAGTACCCTGTCGTTCTGAAGAGATTGTCCGCCCTTTCCTGTAAGCCATGTTTACAGTTGCTGCTGATAACTCAACGTCTAGGATGTATCACTTCTTAAGTGAATAACAGTTCAAAGTTCATACCAAGTTGCCATACTATAACCTCATGCTATATTCTGGCTGGTGTAGTTCATCCTTCCAGCGTGGCGATCGTCACCTCCACGTTGAAATTCGCCCTTCTAAACATATGGACATCAGTCCTCAGGTCATCGGGAACACAATGTTAATTTCGTTAGTTTGTAGTCGTTCAACCATTTGCAACCAGAGCTCACGCTGAGGTTGGCTTAGTTCGCCGTGAATTGGGTCACGGGGGTTCTTACAGAAATGGACAAAAGGCCTATTCACGTGGGCGAGGCCACTTGAGCATATTTCCCTTATGAAAACTATTCTCTCATTTTAAAAACTAAAATTACATTTAATCTTTTCACAAATAGTTTAATATTTCAACATTTTAAATTACACAACAATTCCATGTGAACCAGAATGTGTCGACTTTCCAAGATACAGTTTATGTCGTCCTATCATCAGTAATCATGTCTCAGACACCAACTGATCTGACATCATATTCTTTAAGTACCAACTGACACTTTCAACTGGTTGGATTACATACAGATTGTTCTGTTCCCTTTTGATGTTACAATACACTCTCTATGTTAACAAAGGGCTTTCCAAAAGTCCATTCTGTAGAGTGGAGAGAAAACGGGGGAAGGGTATTTATGGGGGGGGGGGGGGGGTCATAAACCTCCCCCAACAGGGCAACGTCATGTCACAACCATAGAGGGCAATGGGTTCTATAACTGATTGAATAATTTTAGCCAGATCCTCATTGGGATGTTGAGTTTTTTCTGTTCTTTTTGATGGCACCTTTCAGATTCTAGTAGGGTGAGGCCGGGTGCTGCAGACTGTTCTAGTGGGGTGAGGCCGGGTGCTGCAGACTGTTCTAGTAGGGTGAGGCCGGGTGCTGCAGACTGTTCTAGTAGGGTGAGGCCGGGTGCTGCAGACTGTTCTAGTGGGGTGAGAACGGGTGCTGCAGACTGTTCTAGTAGGGTGAGGCCGGGTGCTGCAGACTGTTCTAGTGGGGTGAGGCCGGGTGCTGCAGACTGTTCTAGTAGGGTGAGGCCGGGTGCTGCAGACTGTTCTAGTGGGGTGAGGCCGGGTGCTGCAGACTGTTCTAGTAGGGTGAGGCCGGGTGCTGCAGACTGTTCTAGTAGGGTGAGGCCGGGTGCTGCAGACTGTTCTAGTGGGGTGAGGCCGGGTGCTGCAGACTGTTCTAGTAGGGTGAGGCCGGGTGCTGCAGACTGTTCTAGTGGGGTGAGGCCGGGTGCTGCAGACTGTTCTAGTGGGGTGAGGCCGGGTGCTGTAGACGGTTCTAGTGGGGTGAGGCCGGGTGCTGCAGACTGTTCTAGTAGGGTGAGGCCGGGTGCTGCAGACTGTTCTAGTGGGGTGAGGCCGGGTGCTGCAGACTGTTCTAGTGGGGTGAGGCCGGGTGCTGCAGACTGTTCTAGTAGGGTGAGGCCGGGTGCTGCAGACTGTTCTAGTGGGGTGAGGCCGGGTGCTGCAGACTGTTCTAGTAGGGTGAGGCCGGGTGCTGCAGACTGTTCTAGTGGGGTGAGGCCGGGTGCTGCAGACTGTTCTAGTAGGGTGAGGCCGGGTGCTGCAGACTGTTCTAGTGGGGTGAGGCCGGGTGCTGCAGACTGTTCTAGTGGGGTGAGGCCGGGTGCTGCAGACTGTTCTAGTAGGGTGAGGCCGGGTGCTGCAACTGTTCTAGTGGGGTGAGGCCGGGTGCTGCAGACTGTTCTAGTAGGGTGAGGCCGGGTGCTGCAGACTGTTCTAGTGGGGTGAGGCCGGGTGCTGCAGACTGTTCTAGTAGGGTGAGGCCGGGTGCTGTAGACGGTTCTAGTGGGGTGAGGCCGGGTGCTGCAGACTGTTCTAGTGGGGTGAGGCCGGGTGCTGCAGACTGTTCTAGTGGGGTGAGGCCGGGTGCTGCAGACTGTTCTAGTGGGGTGAGGCCGGGTGCTGCAGACTGTTCTAGTAGGGTGAGGCCGGGTGCTGTAGACGGTTCTAGTGGGGTGAGGCCGGGTGCTGTAGACGGTTCTAGTGGGGTGAGGCCGGGTGCTGTAGACGGTTCTAGTGGGGTGAGGCCGGGTGCTGCAGACTGTTCTAGTAGGGTGAGGCCGGGTGCTGTAGACGGTTCTAGTAGGGTGAGGCCGGGTGCTGTAGACTGTTCTAGTAGGGTGAGGCCGGGTGCTGCAGACTGTTCTAGTGGGGTGAGGCCGGGTGCTGTAGACGGTTCTAGTAGGGTGAGGCCGGGTGCTGTAGACGGTTCTAGTGGGGTGAGGCCGGGTGCTGTAGACGGTTCTAGTAGGGTGAGGCCGGGTGCTGTAGACGGTTCTAGTGCCCTCTCCAAATCCTTGATATATTGAAGCGGGTGGGGCTCAAGCTGCGTCCACGTCTCATCCAACAGCCCCGAGGAAAGAAATGTGTGTGTTTTATGCCAATTTCAACGGCACACTTGTTGTTTGTGTACATGGATTTTATGATGACGTATGTTTTTCCCCCAACAGCTTTCCATCAATTTGTATAGCAGACCCTCACCCCAAATTTAGTCAAAAGCTTTCTTGAAATCAACAAAACATGAAGACTTTGCTTTTGTTTGTTTATGTAACGGGTATAGCTTCCGTCCCTCTCCTCGCCCCTACCTGGGCTCGAACCAGGGACCCTCTGCACACATCAACAACTGGCTCCCACGAAGCATCGTTACCCATCCCTTCACAAAAGCCACGGCCCTTGCAGAGCAAGGGGAACCGCTACTTCAAGGTCTCAGAGCGAGTGACGTCACCGATTGAAACGCTATTAGCTCGCACCCCGCTAACTAGCTAGCCATTTCACATCGGTTGCATCTATAAGGGTGTGCAGATTGTATATGTGGTCTGTCGTACGTTATTTTCGTAATAATTAAATTTGACATTTGCTCAGGACATTGTTTTCACTGAGGAAATGTTGGAGTCTGCTGTGGATGATACTGCAGAGGATTTTTCTGAAATTGCTGTTGACGCAGATTCCACTGTAATAATTATTATGGCCAAATTTCTCAAAAACCATTGGCTCCCCTCTGACCTTCTCCTCCAGTGGGTTTTGAGAAGGAGGTGAGGAGAGAGTACAAACGAGGATTGAGATTCTACTAGGAGCATCAGTCACAACAACCGAGGGAACATTAGTTTTATATTGGATTTTCCTCCCCTGATTCAGAACATATTGTCATGACACACTGCTATGAGACTGAGTAAACCTGCAACTCGCCGTTATGCTGCAATCCTGTACTGATAGTGCAGTCTGGTAGACTTTAGCCTAGTTTGGGCTGGTAGACTTTAGCCTAGTTTGGGCTGGTAGACTTTATCCTAGTTTGGGCTGATAGCTGAACAACACAGTCTGGTAGACTTTAGCCTAGTTTGGGCTGATAGCTGAAAGACACAGTCTGGTAGACTTTAGCCTAGTTTGGGCTGATAGCTGAAAGACACAGTCTGGTAGACTTTAGCCTAGTTTGGGCTGATAGCTGAAAGACACAGTCTGGTAGACTTTATCCTAGTTTGGGCTGATAGCTGAACAACACAGTCTGGTAGACTTTAGCCTAGTTTGGGCTGATAGCTGAAAGACACAGTCTGGTAGACTTTAGCCTAGTTTGGGCTGATAGCTGAAAGACACAGTCTGGTAGACTTTATCCTAGTTTGGGCTGATAGCTGAACAACACAGTCTGGTAGACTTTAGCCTAGTTTGGGCTGATAGCTGAAAGACACAGTCTGGTAGACTTTAGCCTAGTTTGGGCTGATAGCTGAAAGACACAGTCTGGTAGACTTTATCCTAGTTTGGGCTGATAGCTGAAAGACACAGTCTGGTAGACTTTAGCCTAGTTTGGGCTGATAGCTGAAAGACACAGTCTGGTAGACTTTATCCTAGTTTGGGCTGATAGCTGAAAGACACAGTCTGGTAGACTTTAGCCTAGTTTGGGCTGATAGCTGAAAGACACAGTCTGGTAGACTTTAGCCTAGTTTGGGCTGATAGCTGAACAACAGTCTGGTAGACTTTAGCCTAGTTTGGGCTGATAGCTGAACAACAGTCTGGTAGACTTTAGCCTAGTTTGGGCTGATAGCTGAACAACACAGTCTGGTAGACTTTAGCCTAGTTTGGGCTGAACAACACAGTCTGGTAGACTTTAGCCTAGTTTGGGCTGA
Source organism: Salvelinus alpinus (assembly GCF_045679555.1). NCBI lineage: Eukaryota > Metazoa > Chordata > Actinopteri > Salmoniformes > Salmonidae > Salvelinus > Salvelinus alpinus. Next base: position 2,025,149 of record NC_092105.1, on the reverse strand, counting down.
ACAACACAGTCTGGTAGACTTTAGCCTAGTTTGGACTGATAGCTGAACAACACAGTCTGGTAGACTTTAGCCTAGTTTGGGCTGATAGCTGAAAGACACAGTCTGGTAGACTTTAGCCTAGTTTGGGCTGATAGCTGAAAGACACAGTCTGGTAGACTTTATCCTAGTTTGGGCTGAAAGACACAGTCTGGTAGACTTTATCCTAGTTTGGGCTGATAGCTGAAAGACACAGTCTGGTAGACTTTATCCTAGTTTGGGCTGATAGCTGAAAGACACAGTCTGGTAGACTTTAGCCTAGTTTGGGCTGATAGCTGAAAGGCACAGTCTGGTAGACTTTAGCCTAGTTTGGGCTGAGAGCTGAACAACAGTCTGGTAGACTTTATCCTAGTTTGGGCTGATAGCTGAACAACAGTCTGGTAGACTTTAGCCTAGTTTGGGCTGATAGCTGAACAACAGTCTGGTAGACTTTAGCCTAGTTTGGGCTGATAGCTGAACAACACAGTCTGGTAGACTTTAGCCTAGTTTGGGCTGATAGCTGAACAACACAGTCTGGTAGACTTTAGCCTAGTTTGGGCCGAACAACACAGTCTGGTAGACTTTAGCCTAGTTTGGGCTGATAGCTGAACAACTCAGTCTGGTAGACTTTAGCCTAGTTTGGGCTGATAGCTGAAAGGCACAGTCTGGTAGACTTTAGCCTAGTTTGGGCTGATAGCTAAAAGGCACAGTCCGGTAGACTTTAGCCTAGTTTGGGCTGATAGCTGAAAGGCACAGTCTGGTAGACTTTAGCCTAGATTGGGCTGAAAGGCACAGTCTGGTAGACTTTATCCTAGTTTGGGCTGATAGCTGAACAACACAGTCTGGTAGACTTTAGCCTAGTTTGGGCTGATAGCTGAAAGACACAGTCTGGTAGAATTTAGCCTAGTTTGGGCTGATAGCTGAACAACACAGTCTGGTAGACTTTATCCTAGTTTGGGCTGATAGCTGAACAACACAGTCTGGTAGACTTTAGCCTAGTTTGGGCTGATAGCTGAAAGACACAGTCTGGTAGACTTTAGCCTAGTTTGGGCTGATAGCTGAAAGGCACAGTCTGGTAGACTTTAGCCTAGTTTGGGCTGATAGCTGAACAACAGTCTGGTAGACTTTGTCCTAGTTTGGGCTGATAGCTAAACAACAGTCTGGTAGACTTTAGCCTAGTTTGGGCTGATAGCTGAACAACAGTCTGGTAGACTTTAGCCTAGTTTGGTCTGATAGCTGAACAACACAGTCTGGTAGACTTTAGCCTAGTTTGGGCTGATAGCTGAACAACACAGTCTGGTAGACTTTAGCCTAGTTTGGGCTGAACAACACAGTCTGGTAGACTTTAGCCTAGTTTGGGCTGATAGCTGAACAACACAGTCTGGTAGACTTTAGCCTAGTTTGGGCTGATAGCTGAAAGGCACAGTCTGGTAGACTTTAGCCTAGTTTGGGGTGATAGCTGAAAGACACAGTCTGGTAGACTTTAGCCTAGTTTGGGCTGATAGCTGAAAGGCACAGTCTGGTAGACTTTAGCCTAGTTTGGGCTGATAGCTGAAAGGCACAGTCTGGTAGACTTTAGCCTAGTTTGGGCTGATAGCTGAAAGGCACAGTCTGGTAGACTTTAGCCTAGTTTGGGCTGATAGCTGAAAGGCACAGTCTGGTAGACTTTAGCCTAGTTTGGGCTGATAGCTGAAAGACACAGTCTGGTAGACTTTATCCTAGTTTGGGCTGATAGCTGAACAACACAGTCTGGTAGACTTTAGCCTAGTTTGGGCTGATAGCTGAACAACACAGTCTGGTAGACTTTAGCCTAGTTTGGGCTGATAGCTGAAAGACACAGTCTGGTAGACTTTAGCCTAGTTTGGGCTGATAGCTGAAAGGCACAGTCTGGTAGACTTTAGCCTAGTTTGGGCTGAGAGCTGAACAACAGTCTGGTAGACTTTATCCTAGTTTGGGCTGATAGCTGAACAACAGTCTGGTAGACTTTAGCCTAGTTTGGGCTGATAGCTGAACAACAGTCTGGTAGACTTTAGCCTAGTTTGGGCTGATAGCTGAACAACACAGTCTGGTAGACTTTAGCCTAGTTTGGGCTGATAGCTGAACAACACAGTCTGGTAGACTTTAGCCTAGTTTGGGCTGAACAACACAGTCTGGTAGACTTTAGCCTAGTTTGGGCTGATAGCTGAACAACACAGTCTGGTAGACTTTAGCCTAGTTTGGGCTGATAGCTGAAAGGCACAGTCTGGTAGACTTTAGCCTAGTTTGGGCTGATAGCTGAAAGGCACAGTCTGGTAGACTTTAGCCTAGTTTGGGCTGATAGCTGAAAGGCACAGTCTGGTAGACTTTAGCCTAGTTTGGGCTGAAAGGCACAGTCTGGTAGACTTTATCCTAGTTTGGGCTGATAGCTGAACAACACAGTCTGGTAGACTTTAGCCTAGTTTGGGCTGATAGCTGAAAGACACAGTCTGGTAGAATTTAGCCTAGTTTGGGCTGATAGCTGAACAACACAGTCTGGTAGACTTTATCCTAGTTTGGGCTGATAGCTGAACAACACAGTCTGGTAGACTTTAGCCTAGTTTGGGCTGATAGCTGAAAGACACAGTCTGGTAGACTTTAGCCTAGTTTGGGCTGATAGCGGAAAGGCACAGTCTGGTAGACTTTAGCCTAGTTTGGGCTGATAGCTGAACAACAGTCTGGTAGACTTTGTCCTAGTTTGGGCTGATAGCTGAACAACAGTCTGGTAGACTTTAGCCTAGTTTGGGCTGATAGCTGAACAACAGTCTGGTAGACTTTAGCCTAGTTTGGGCTGATAGCTGAACAACACAGTCTGGTAGACTTTAGCCTAGTTTGGGCTGATAGCTGAACAACACAGTCTGGTAGACTTTAGCCTAGTTTGGGCTGAACAACACAGTCTGGTAGACTTTAGCCTAGTTTGGGCTGATAGCTGAACAACACAGTCTGGTAGACTTTAGCCTAGTTTGGGCTGATAGCTGAAAGGCACAGTCTGGTAGACTTTAGCCTAGTTTGGGCTGATAGCTGAAAGACACAGTCTGGTAGACTTTAGCCTAGTTTGGGCTGATAGCTGAAAGGCACAGTCTGGTAGACTTTAGCCTAGTTTGGGCTGATAGCTGAAAGGCACAGTCTGGTAGACTTTAGCCTAGTTTGGGCTGATAGCTGAAAGGCACAGTCTGGTAGACTTTAGCCTAGTTTGGGCTGATAGCTGAAAGGCACAGTCTGGTAGACTTTAGCCTAGTTTGGGCTGAAAGGCACAGTCTGGTAGACTTTATCCTAGTTTGGGCTGATAGCTGAACAACACAGTCTGGTAGACTTTAGCCTAGTTTGGGCTGATAGCTGAAAGACACAGTCTGGTAGAATTTAGCCTAGTTTGGGCTGATAGCTGAACAACACAGTCTGGTAGACTTTATCCTAGTTTGGGCTGATAGCTGAACAACACAGTCTGGTAGACTTTAGCCTAGTTTGGGCTGATAGCTGAAAGACACAGTCTGGTAGACTTTAGCCTAGTTTGGGCTGATAGCTGAAAGGCACAGTCTGGTAGACTTTAGCCTAGTTTGGGCTGATAGCTGAACAACAGTCTGGTAGACTTTGTCCTAGTTTGGGCTGATAGCTGAACAACAGTCTGGTAGACTTTAGCCTAGTTTGGGCTGATAGCTGAACAACAGTCTGGTAGACTTTAGCCTAGTTTGGGCTGATAGCTGAACAACACAGTCTGGTAGACTTTAGCCTAGTTTGGGCTGAACAACACAGTCTGGTAGACTTTAGCCTAGTTTGGGCTGATAGCTGAACAACACAGTCTGGTAGACTTTAGCCTAGTTTGGGCTGATAGCTGAAAGGCACAGTCTGGTAGACTTTAGCCTAGTTTGGGCTGATAGCTGAAAGACACAGTCTGGTAGACTTTAGCCTAGTTTGGGCTGATAGCTGAAAGGCACAGTCTGGTCGACTTTAGCCTAGTTTGGGCTGATAGCTGAAAGGCACAGTCTGGTAGACTTTAGCCTAGTTTGGGCTGATAGCTGAAAGGCACAGTCTGGTAGACTTTAGCCTAGTTTGGGCTGATAGCTGAAAGGCACAGTCTGGTAGACTTTAGCCTAGTTTGGGCTGATAGCTGAAAGGCACAGTCTGGTAGACTTTAGCCTAGTTTGGGCTGATAGCTGAACAACAGTCTGGTAGACTTTAGCCTAGTTTGGGCTGATAGCTGAACAACAGTCTGGTAGACTTTTGCCTAGTTTGGGGTGATAGCTGAACAACACAGTCTGGTAGACTTTAGCCTAGTTTGGGCTGATAGAGAAAAGTAGGCTGGCTACACCGGAGAAAAGTAGGCTGGCTACACCGGAGAAAAGTAGGCTGGCTACACCGGAGAAAAGTAGTCTGGCTACACCGGAGAAGAGTAGGCTGGCTACACCGGAGAAGAGTAGGCTGGCTACACCGGAGAAAAGTAGGCTGGCTACACCGGAGAAAAGTAGGCTGGCTACACCGGAGAAAAGTAGGCTGGCTACACCGGAGAAAAGTAGGCTGGCTACACCGGAGAAAAGTAGACTGGCTACACCGGAGAAAAGTAGACTGGCTACACCGGAGAAAAGTAGGCTGGCTACACCGGAGAAAAGTAGGCTGGCTACACCGGAGAAAAGTAGACTGGCTACACCGGAGAGAAGTAGGCTGGCTACACGGAGAAAAGTAGGCTGGCTACACGGAGAAAAGTAGGCTGGCTACACGGAGAAAAGTAGGCTGGCTACACGGAGAAAAGTAGGCTGGCTACACGGAGAAAAGTAGGCTGGCTACACGGAGAAAAGTAGGCTGGCTACACGGAGAAAAGTAGACTGGCTACACGGAGAAAAGTAGACTGGCTACACGGAGAAAAGTAGGCTGGCTACACGGAGAAAAGTAGGCTGGCTACACGGAGAAAAGTAGGCTGGCTACACGGAGAAAAGTAGGCTGGCTACACCGGAGAAAAGTAGGCTGGCTACACGGAGAAAAGTAGGCTGGCTAGACAGGAGAAAAGTAGGCTGGCTACACGGAGAAAAGTAGGCTGGCTACACGGAGAAAAGTAGGCTGGCTACACCGGAGAAAAGTAGGCTGGCTACACCGGAGAAAAGTAGGCTGGCTACACCGGAGAAAAGTAGGCTGGCTACACCGGAGAAAAGTAGACTGGCTACACCGGAGAAAAGTAGACTGGCTACACCGGAGAAAAGTAGGCTGGCTACACCGGAGAAAAGTAGGCTGGCTACACCGGAGAAAAGTAGGCTGGCTACACCGGAGAAAAGTATGCTGGCTACACCGGAGAGAAGTAGACTGGCTACACCGGAGAGAAGTAGACTGGCTACACCGGAGAGAAGTAGACTGGCTACACCGGAGAGAAGTAGACTGGCTACACCGGAGAAAAGTAGACTGGCTACACCGGAGAAAAGTAGACTGGCTACACCGGAGAAAAGTAGACTGGCTACACCGGAGAAAAGTAGACTGGCTACACCGGAGAAAAGTAGACTGGCTACACCGGAGAAAAGTAGACTGGCTACACCGGAGAAAAGTAGACTGGCTACACCGGAGAAAAGTAGACTGGCTACACCGGAGAAAAGTAGACTGGCTACACCGGAGAAAAGTAGACTGGCTACACCGGAGAAAAGTAGACTGGCTACACCGGAGAAAAGTAGACTGGCTACACCGGAGAAAAGTAGACTGGCTACACCGGAGAAAAGTAGACTGGCTACACCGGAGAAAAGTAGACTGGCTACACCGGAGAAAAGTAGACTGGCTACACCGGAGAAAAGTAGACTGGCTACACCGGAGAAAAGTAGACTGGCTACACCGGAGAAAAGTAGACTGGCTACACCGGAGAAAAGTAGGCTGGCTACACCGGAGAAAAGTAGGCTGGCTACACCGGAGAAAAGTAGGCTGGCTACACCGGAGAAAAGTAGGCTGGCTACACCGGAGAAAAGTAGCCTGGCTACACCGGAGAAAAGTAGGCTGGCTACACGGAGAAAAGTAGGCTGGCTACACCGGAGAAAAGTAGGCTGGCTACACCGGAGAAAAGTAGGCTGGCTACACCGGAGAAAAGTAGGCTGGCTACACCAGAGAAAAGTAGGCTGGCTACACCGGAGAAAAGTAGACTGGCTACACCGGAGAAAAGTAGACTGGCTACACCGGAGAAAAGTAGGCTGGCTACACCGGAGAAAAGTAGGCTGGCTACACCGGAGAAAAGTAGGCTGGCTACACCGGAGAAAAGTAGACTGGCTACACCGGAGAAAAGTAGACTGGCTACACCGGAGAAAAGTAGACTGGCTACACCGGAGAAAAGTAGACTGGCTACACCGGAGAAAAGTAGACTGGCTACACCGGAGAAAAGTAGGCTGGCTACACCGGAGAAAAGTAGGCTGGCTACACCGGAGAAAAGTAGGCTGGCTACACCGGAGAAAAGTAGCCTGGCTACACCGGAGAAAAGTAGGCTGGCTACACGGAGAAAAGTAGGCTGGCTACCCGGAGAAAAGTAGGCTGGCTACACCGGAGAAAAGTAGACTGGCTACACCGGAGAAAAGTAGACTGGCTACACCGGAGAAAAGTAGACTGGCTACACCGGAGAAAAGTAGACTGGCTACACCGGAGAAAAGTAGGCTGGCTACACCGGAGAAAAGTAGGCTGGCTACACCGGAGAAAAGTAGGCTGGCTACACCGGAGAAAAGTAGGCTGGCTACACCGGAGAAAAGTAGGCTGGCTACACCGGAGAAAAGTAGGCTGGCTACACCGGAGAAAAGTAGACTGGCTACACCGGAGAAAAGTAGACTGGCTACACCGGAGAAAAGTAGACTGGCTACACCGGAGAAAAGTAGACTGGCTACACCGGAGAAAAGTAGACTGGCTACACCGGAGAAAAGTAGACTGGCTACACCGGAGAAAAGTAGACTGGCTACACCGGAGAAAAGTAGACTGGCTACACCGGAGAACAGTAGACTGGCTACACCGGAGAACAGTAGACTGGCTACACCGGAGAACAGTAGACTGGCTACACCGGAGAACAGTAGACTGGCTACACCGGAGAACAGTAGACTGGCTACACCGGAGAACAGTAGGCTGGCTACACCGGAGAACAGTAGGCTGGCTACCTCGGAGAATAGTAGGCTGGCTACACCGGAGAAAAGTAGACTGGCTACACCGGAGAAAAGTAGGCTGGCTACACCGGAGAATAGTAGGCTGGCTACCCCGGAGAATAGTAGGCTGGCTACCCCGGAGAATAGTAGGCTGGCTACCTCGGAGAATAGTAGGCTGGCTACACGGAGAATAGTAGGCTGGCTACACCGGAGAAAAGTAGGCTGGCTACACCGGAGAAAAGTAGGCTGGCTACACCGGAGAAAAGTAGGCTGGCTACACGGAGAAAAGTAGGCTGGCTACACGGAGAAAAGTAGGCTGGCTACACGGAGAAAAGTAGGCTGGCTACACGGAGAAAAGTAGGCTGGCTACACGGAGAAAAGTAGGCTGGCTACACCGGAGAAAAGTAGGCTGGCTACACCGGAGAAAAGTAGGCTGGCTACACCGGAGAAAAGTAGGCTGGCTACACCGGAGAAAAGTAGGCTGGCTACACCGGAGAAAAGTAGGCTGGCTACACCGGAGAAAAGTAGGCTGGCTACACCGGAGAAAAGTAGACTGGCTACACCGGAGAAAAGTAGGCTGGCTACACGGAGAAAAGTAGGCTGGCTACACCGGAGAAAAGTAGGCTGGCTACCTCGGAGAAAAGTAGGCTGGCTACACCGGAGAGAAGTAGACTGGCTACACCGGAGAGAAGTAGACTGGCTACACCGGAGAAAAGTAGACTGGCTACACCGGAGAAAAGTAGACTGGCTACACCGGAGAAAAGTAGACTGGCTACACCGGAGAAAAGTAGACTGGCTACACCGGAGAAAAGTAGGCTGGCTACACCGAGAAAAGTTGGCTGGCTACACCGGAGAAAAGTAGGCTGGCTACACCGGAGAAAAGTAGTCTGGCTACACCGGAGAAAAGTAGGCTGGCTACACCGGAGAAAAGTAGGCTGGCTACACCGGAGAATAGTAGGCTGGCTACCTCTGAGAATAGTAGGCTGGCTACACCGGAGAATAGTAGGCTGGCTACACCGGAGAAAAGTAGACTGGCTACACCGGAGAAAAGTAGGCTGGCTACACCGGAGAGAAGTAGACTGGCTACACCGGAGAAAAGTAGACTGGCTACACCGGAGAAAAGTAGGCTGGCTACACGGAGAAAAGTAGGCTGGCTACACGGAGAAAAGTATGCTGGCTACACCGGAGAAAAGTATGCTGGCTACACCGGAGAAAAGTAGACTGGCTACACCGGAGAGAAGTAGACTGGCTACACCGGAGAGAAGTAGACTGGCTACACCGGAGAAAAGTAGACTGGCTACACCGGAGAAAAGTAGACTGGCTACACCGGAGAAAAGTAGACTGGCTACACCGGAGAAAAGTAGGCTGGCTACACCGAGAAAAGTTGGCTGGCTACACCGGAGAAAAGTAGGCTGGCTACACCGGAGAAAAGTAGGCTGGCTACACCGGAGAAAAGTAGGCTGGCTACACCGGAGAAAAGTAGGCTGGCTACACCGAAGAATAGTAGGCTGGCTACCCCGGAGAATAGTAGGCTGGCTACCTCGGAGAATAGTAGGCTGGCTACACCGGAGAAAAGTAGACTGGCTACACCGGAGAAAAGTAGGCTGGCTACACCGGAGAAAAGTAGGCTGGCTACACCGGAGAAAAGTAGGCTGGCTACACCGGAGAATAGTAGGCTGGCTACCCCGGAGAATAGTAGGCTGGCTACCTCGGAGAATAGTAGGCTGGCTACACCGGAGAAAAGTAGACTGGCTACACCGGAGAAAAGTAGGCTGGCTACACCGGAGAGAAGTAGACTGGCTACACCGGAGAAAAGTAGACTGGCTACACCGGAGAAAAGTAGGCTGGCTACACCGGAGAGAAGTAGACTGGCTACACCGGAGAAAAGTAGACTGGCTACACCGGAGAAAAGTAGGCTGGCTACACCGGAGAAAAGTAGGCTGGCTACACCGGAGAGAAGTAGACTGGCTACACCGGAGAAAAGTAGACTGGCTACACCGGAGAAAAGTAGGCTGGCTACACCGGAGAAAAGTAGGCTGGCTACACCGGAGAAAAGTAGACTGGCTACACCGGAGAACAGTAGACTGGCTACACCGGAGAACAGTAGACTGGCTACACCGGAGAACAGTAGACTGGCTACACCGGAGAACAGTAGACTGGCTACACCGGAGAACAGTAGACTGGCTACACCGGAGAACAGTAGACTGGCTACACCGGAGAACAGTAGACTGGCTACACCGGAGAGAAGTAGCTCCACATCAGTCTGAGCGCTGTCTGCTGATACAACACCCCGTCATGAATTCTCATCTGAGTGGAGAAATGCAACGGAAGCACAACATTAGTCTGAGGCCGAGCAGAAATTACAATCAGAAACGTTTTAGAGCATAAGATATTTGTTATGCGTTTTATTTAAAAAAAAATTGCTGCTTAAAAAACGCAGAATTCTTCATTTAACGCGACCCCCAAAAGGTTCACTTTCTAGTTATCTAAGTAAGTGGCCGAATGAAAAAGGTGACGGGGGCATCATTGTAATAGCTTTCTGCCATGTTTCAGAAGTCAAAGCCCATTTGGATGAGTTATCTGTACAGCTGTCACTGCGATCTTGATTTTCTGTTTTTCTCAGTTCTCGGCCTGTCTGCTCCTCCCCCTCTTCTCCAGGCAGGCCCGTTACCCTAGCGACTCTAGACTCCACACAGACACCGTTCTTCCTTCAGACAAGCATGAGTCAACTCTGTTTGGTTGCACAATGTCTCTTGTTCATATTCTTTTGTAAATGTGTACTCACCAAAAAATGACATTAGGTAACTCCTACCTATATAAGGGGTCCTGTCTTCCTGGTCTTATCCTGTCCATATCACTGTCACCAGAGTAGTCCGGTGGGGTCCTGTCTTCCTGTCCATATCACTGTCACCAGAGTAGTCCAGTGAGGTCCTGTCTTCCTGGTCTTATCACTGTCACCAGAGTAGCCCTGGTGTCTATATCCAGTACACCCCCTCTCTCCATAGCCCTGGTGTCTATATCCAGTAAACCCCCTCTCTCCATAGCCCTGGTGTCTATATCTGGTAAACCCCCTCTCTCCATAGCCCTGGTGTCTATATCCAGTAAACCCCCTCTCTCCATAGCCCTGGTGTCTATATCCAGTACACCCCCTCTCTCCATAGCCCTGGTGTCTATATCCCGTAAACCCCCTCTCTCCATAGCCCTGGTGTCTATATCCAGTAAACCCCCTCTCTCCATAGCCCTGGTGTCTATATCCAGTACACCCCCTCTCTCCATAGCCCTGGTGTCTATATCCAGTAAACCCCCTCTCTCCATAGCCCTGGTGTCTATATCCAGTACACCCCCTCTCTCCATAGCCCTGGTGTCTATATCCCGTAAACCCCCTCTCTCCATAGCCCTGGTGTCTATATCCAGTACACCCCCTCTCTCCATAGCCCTGGTGTCTATATCCAGTACACCCCCTCTCTCCATAGCCCTGGTGTCTATATCCCGTAAACCCCCTCTCTCCATAGCCCTGGTGTCTATATCCAGTAAACCCCCTCTCTCCATAGCCCTGGTGTCTATATCCAGTACACCCCCTCTCTCCATAGCCCTGGTGTCTATATCCAGTACACCCCCTCTCTCCATAGCCCTGGTGTCTATATCCAGTACACCCCCTCTCTCCATAGCCCTGGTGTCTATATCCAGTACACCCCCTCTCTCCATAGCCCTGGTGTCTATATCCAGTACACCCCCTCTCTCCATAGCCCTGGTGTCTATATCCAGTAAACCCCCTCTCTCCATAGCCCTGGTGTCTATATCCAGTACACCCCCTCTCTCCATAGCCCTGGTGTCTATATCCAGTACACCCCCTCTCTCCATAGCCCTGGTGTCTATATCCCGTAAACCCCCTCTCTCCATAGCCCTGGTGTCTATATCCAGTACACCCCCTCTCTCCATAGCCCTGGTGTCTATATCCAGTACACCCCCTCTCTCCATAGCCCTGGTGTCTATATCCGGTACACCCCCTCTCTCCATAGCCCTGGTGTCTATATCCGGTACACCCCCTCTCTCCATAGCCCTGGTGTCTATATCCCGTAAACCCCCTCTCTCCATAGCCCTGGTGTCTATATCCAGTACACCCCCTCTCTCCATAGCCCTGGTGTCTATATCCAGTAAACCCCCTCTCTCCATAGCCCTGGTGTCTATATCCAGTAAACCCCCTCTCTCCATAGCCCTGGTGTCTATATCCAGTAAACCCCCTCTCTCCATAGCCCTGGTGTCTATATCCAGTAAACCCCCTCTCTCCATAGCCCTGGTGTCTATATCCAGTAAACCCCCTCTCTCCATAGCCCTGGTGTCTATATCCAGTACACCCCCTCTCTCCATAGCCCTGGTGTCTATATCCAGTACACCCCCTCTCTCCATAGCCCTGGTGTCTATATCCAGTAAACCCCCTCTCTCCATAGCCCTGGTGTCTATATCCAGTACACCCCCTCTCTCCATAGCCCTGGTGTCTATATCCAGTAAACCCCCTCTCTCCATAGCCCTGGTGTCTATATCCAGGAAACCCCCTCTCTCCATAGCCCTGGTGTCTATATCCAGTAAACCCCCTCTCTCCATAGCCCTGGTGTCTATATCCAGTACACCCCCTCTCTCCATAGCCCTGGTGTCTATATCCAGTAAACCCCCTCTCTCCATAGCCCTGGTGTCTATATCCAGGTAACCCCCTCTCTCCATAGCCCTGGTGTCTGGTCTGTGAGGGAGGTGGGAAAGCTTTGCTTCCTCTCCAGCTCGGGGGGCAAAGAGGGGTCTCCACATTTCTACTTTACTCCTACTCTCCACGGCGTCTGGATTGAGGGTTTCCTCTCCAGCTTGGCTAGAAGGAGGGCTCCTCTCAACCTCTACATCTGTTTTAGGTTACCTCCCACCGGAGACTCCCACAGGTAATTGAAACTGGGCTGACTTGCTGTTGGGATGCTGGGAAACAGGGGAAAGAGGGACGGGGTGTGGGGTTGAGATTGGAGAGGAGCTGGTGTAGGTGTGGTACCTCTGCTCAGTGTTTGTGTGGTTGGTAACCAGGGAAACCACAGTGCAACAGAACCCTAGATAGTTAGGGTTCCTATTCCCTATATAGTGCACTACTATAGTTAGGCGCAGTACGTCCCAAATGGCACCCTATATTCTATATAGGAATAGGGCTCTGGTCTATAGTAGTACACTATATAGGGAATAGGGCTCTAGTCAACACTAAATCTATATCTAAATGACAGAAATATACAGCACAGTAAAGGTGTTGCTACCCCTAGTCACTTCCTCCTGTCTACCCCTAGTCACTTCCTGTCTACCCCTAGTCACTTCCTGTCTACCCCTAGTCACTTCCTGTCTACCCCTAGTCGCTTCCTCCCGTCTACCCTTAGTCGCCTCCTCCCGTCTACCCGTAGTCGCTTCCTCCCGTCTACCCGTAGTCGCTTCCTCCCGTCTACCCTTAGTCGCTTCCTCCCGTCTACCCCTAGTCACTTCCTGTCTACCCCTAGTCGCTTCCTCCCGTCTACCCGTAGTCGCTTCCTCCCGTCTACCCGTAGTCGCTTCCTCCCGTCTACCCGTAGTCGCTTCCTCCCGTCTACCCGTAGTCGCTTCCTCCCGTCTACCCTTAGTCGCTTCCTCCCGTCTACCCTTAGTCGCCTCCTCCCGTCTACCCGTAGTCGCCTCCTCCCGTCTACCCGTAGTCGCTTCCTCCCGTCTACCCGTAGTCGTTTCCTCCCGTCTACCCTTAGTCGCTTCCTCCGTCTACCCTTAGTCGCTTCCTCCCGTCTACCCTTAGTCGCTTCCTCCCGTCTACCCGTAGTCGCTTCCTCCCGTCTACCCTTAGTCGCTTCCTCCCGTCTACCCGTAGTCGCTTCCTCCCGTCTACCCTTAGTCGCTTCCTCCCGTCTACCCGTAGTCGCTTCCTCCCGTCTACCCGTAGTCGCTTCCTCCCGTCTACCCGTAGTCGCTTCCTCCCGTCTACCCTTAGTCGCTTCCTCCCGTCTACCCGTAGTCGCTTCCTCCCGTCTACCCGTAGTCGCTTCCTCCCGTCTACCCGTAGTCGCTTCCTCCCGTCTACCCGTAGTCGCTTCCTCCCGTCTACCCGTAGTCGCTTCCTCCCGTCTACCCGTAGTCGCTTCCTCCCGTCTACCCGTAGTCGCTTCCTCCCGTCTACCCGTAGTCGCTTCCTCCCGTCTACCCGTAGTCGCTTCCTCCCGTCTACCCTTAGTCGCCTCCTCCCGTCTACCCTTAGTCGTTTCCTCCCGTCTACCCTTAGTCGCTTCCTCCCGTCTACCCGTAGTCGCTTCCTCCCGTCTACCCGTAGTCGCTTCCTCCCGTCTACCCGTAGTCGCTTCCTCCCGTCTACCCGTAGTCGCTTCCTCCCGTCTACCCGTAGTCGCTTCCTCCCGTCTACCCGTAGTCGCTTCCTCCCGTCTACCCGTAGTCGCTTCCTCCCGTCTACCCGTAGTCGCTTCCTCCCGTCTACCCGTAGTCGCTTCCTCCCGTCTACCCGTAGTCGCTTCCTCCCGTCTACCCTTAGTCGCTTCCTCCCGTCTACCCTTAGTCGCTTCCTCCCGTCTACCCTTAGTCGCTTCCTCCCGTCTACCCTTAGTCGCTTCCTCCCGTCTACCCTTAGTCGCTTGCTCCCGTCTACCCTTAGTCGCTTGCTCCCGTCTACCCTTAGTCGCTTCCTCCCGTCTACCCTTAGTCGCTTCCTCCCGTCTACCCTTAGTCGCTTCCTCCCGTCTACCCTTAGTCGCTTCCTCCCGTCTACCCTTAGTCGCTTCCTCCCGTCTACCCTTAGTCGCTTCCTCCCGTCTACCCTTAGTCGCTTCCTCCCGTCTACCCTTAGTCGCTTCCTCCCGTCTACCCTTAGTCGCTTCCTCCCGTCTACCCTTAGTCGCTTCCTCCCGTCTACCCTTAGTCGCTTCCTCCCGTCTACCCTTAGTCGCTTCCTCCCGTCTACCCTTAGTCGCTTCCTCCCGTCTACCCTTAGTCGCTTCCTCCCGTCTACCCTTAGTCGCTTCCTCCCGTCTACCCTTAGTCGCTTCCTCCCGTCTACCCTTAGTCGCTTCCTCCCGTCTACCCGTAGTCGCTTCCTCCCGTCTACCCTTAGTCGCTTCCTCCCGTCTACCCTTAGTCGCTTCCTCCCGTCTACCCTTAGTCGCTTCCTCCCGTCTACCCCTAGTCGCTTCCTCCCGTCTACCCCTAGTCGCTTCCTCCCGTCTACCCTTAGTCGCTTCCTCCCGTCTACCCTTAGTCGCTTCCTCCCGTCTACCCGTAGTCGCTTCCTCCCGTCTACCCGTAGTCGCTTCCTCCCGTCTACCCGTAGTCGCGTCCTTCTTGTATTTTTAAGTAGGCTCTGAGACATGTTTGTCTTGTAAACCAAGTCCTCAGTAAAGCCCTTTTTTCCCAACAAAAGGGTTTTATTACAAACAGAAATACTCCTGTTTCATCAGCTGTCTGGGTGGCTGACGATCCCGCAGGTAAAGAAGCCGGATGTGGAGCTCCTGGGCTGGCGTGGCTACACGTAATCTATGGTTTTGAGGTCGGCAGGACTGCCAAATTCTGTAAAATGATGTTGGAGGCGACTTATGGTAGAGAAATGAACATTAAATTCTCTGGCAACAGCTCTGGTGGACATTCCTACAGGCAGCATGCCAATTCCACACTCCCTCAAAACTTGAGACATCTGTGGCATTGTGTTTTGTGACAAAACTGCACATTTTAGTGGCCTTGTTATTGTCCCCAGCACAAGGTGCACCTGTGTAATGATCATGCTGTTTAATCATCTTCTTGATATGCCACACCTGTCAGGTGGATGGATTATCTTGGTAAAGGAGAAATTACTAACAGGAAGCACATTTTAGCACAACATTTTTTATGGGAATTGAACATTTCTGGGACTTTTTATTTAATTTCAGCTCATGAAAAATGGGACGAACACTTTTACATGTTGCGTTTAAAAAATATATTTTTGTTGATTTATATTGAACTATTTAGCAGTCGTATGACTTGGGGTATGAATGCGCTGCTCCCTCTCTCCCTCCGGACAAGTATTCCTAGTAGAAATACTTATGAGGAGCATACTAGTTTATATTGATTGAACTGTAAATACCATTTGCCCTTGTGTCTTCAGTGTTAATACCTCATTAGGTGTGAAGGGTGCAAGTTGTTTTACTTACCCAGCTCATTACCCAGCTCATTACCCAGCTCATTACCCAACCACGCTGATTCATTGGTCTGCGTGTTGACTTAATGAGGGCAGGTAGGGGAGATGGCGAAAAAGGGAGAGCTGGAGAGGAGAGAGAGAGAGAGAGTGTGCTCCGACAGCACATCCCTCAGGGTTAAAGTCTGTACTGAGATCAGGCTGAGAGGAGGAGAACAGCTCAGGGTTAAAGCCTGTACTGAGATCAGGCTGAGAGGAGAACAGCTCAGGATTAAAGCCTGTACTGAGATCAGGCTGAGAGGAGAACAGCTCAGGGTTAAAGCCTGTACTGAGATCAGGCTGAGAGGAGGAGAACAGCTCAGGGTTAAAGCCTGTACTGAGATCAGGCTGAGAGGAGAACAGTTCAGGGTTAAAGCCTGTACTGAGATCAGGCTGAGAGGAGAACAGCTCAGGGTTAAAGCCTGTACTGAGATGAGGCTGAGAGGAGGAGAACAGCTCAGGGTTAAAGCCTGTACTGAGATCAGGCTGAGAGGAGAACAGCTCAGGGTTAAAGCCTGTACTGAGATCAGGCTGAGAGGAGAACAGCTCAGGGTTAAAGCCTGTACTGAGATCAGGCTGAGAGGAGAACAGCTCAGGGTTAAAGCCTGTACTGAGATCAGGCTGAGAGGAGAACAGCTCAGGGTTAAAGCCTGTACTGAGATCAGGCTGAGAGGAGAACAGCTCAGGGTTAAAGCCTGTACTGAGATCAGGCTTAGAGGAGGAGAACAGCTCAGGGTTAAAGCCTGTACTGAGATCAGGCTGAGAGGAGAACAGCTCAGGGTTAAAGCCTGTACTGAGATCAGGCTGAGAGGAGAACAGCTCAGGGTTAAAGCCTGTCCTGAGATCAGGCTGAGAGGAGAACAGCTCAGGGTTAAAGCCTGTACTGAGATCAGGCTGAGAGGAGAACAGCTCAGGGTTAAAGCCTGTACTGAGATCAGGCTGAGAGGAGGAGAACAGCTCAGGGTTAAAGCCTGTACTGAGATCAGGCTGAGAGGAGGAGAACAGCTCAGGGTTAAAGCCTGTACTGAGATCAGGCTGAGAGGAGAACAGCTCAGGGTTAAAGCCTGTACTGAGATCAGGCTGAGAGGAGGAGAACAGCTCAGGGTTAAAGCCTGTACTGAGATCAGGCTGAGAGGAGAACAGCTCAGGGTTAAAGCCTGTACTGAGATCAGGCTGAGAGGAGGAGAACAGCTCAGGGTTAAAGCCTGTACTGAGATCAGGCTGAGAGGAGAACAGTTCAGGGTTAAAGCCTGTACTGAGATCAGGCTGAGAGGAGGAGAACAGCTCAGGGTTAAAGCCTGTACTGAGATCAGGCTGAGAGGAGGAGAACAGCTCAGGGTTAAAGCCTGTACTGAGATCAGGCTGAGAGGAGAACAGCTCAGGGTTAAAGCCTGTACTGAGATCAGGTTGAGAGGAGAACAGCTCAGGGTTAAAGCCTGTACTGAGATCAGGCTGAGAGGAGAACAGCTCAGGATTAAAGCCTGTACTGAGATCAGGCTGAGAGGAGGAGAACAGCTCAGGGTTAAAGCCTGTACTGAGATCAGGCTGAGAGTAGAACAGCTCAGGGTTAAAGCCTGTACTGAGATCAGGCTGAGAGGAGAACAGCTCAGGGTTAAAGCCTGTACTGAGATCAGGCTGAGAGGAGGAGAACAGCTCAGGGTTAAAGCCTGCACTGAGATCAGGCTGAGAGGAGAACAGCTCAGGGTTAAAGCCTGTCCTGAGATCAGGCTGAGAGGAGAACAGCTCAGGGTTAAAGCCTGTACTGAGATCAGGCTGAGAGGAGAACAGCTCAGGGTTAAAGCCTGTACTGAGATCAGGCTGAGAGGAGAACAGCTCAGGGTTAAAGCCTGTACTGAGATCAGGCTGAGAGGAGGAGAACAGCTCAGGGTTAAAGCCTGTACTGAGATCAGGCTGAGAGGAGAACAGCTCAGGGTTAAAGCCTGTACTGAGATCAGGCTGAGAGGAGAACAGCTCAGGGTTAAAGCCTGTACTGAGATCAGGCTGAGAGGAGAACAGCTCAGGGTTAAAGCCTGTACTGAGATCAGGCTGAGAGGAGGAGAACAGCTCAGGGTTAAAGCCTGTACTGAGATCAGGCTGAGAGGAGAACAGTTCAGGGTTAAAGCCTGTACTGAGATCAGGCTGAGAGGAGAACAGCTCAGGGTTAAAGCCTGTACTGAGATCAGGCTGAGAGGAGAACAGCTCAGGGTTAAAGCCTGTCCTGAGATCAGGCTGAGAGGAGAACAGCTCAGGGTTAAAGCCTGTACTGAGATCAGGCTGAGAGGAGAACAGCTCAGGGTTAAAGCCTGTACTGAGATCAGGCTGAGAGGAGGAGAACAGCTCAGGGTTAAAGCCTGTACTGAGATCAGGCTGAGAGGAGGAGAACAGCTCAGGGTTAAAGCCTGTACTGAGATCAGGCTGAGAGGAGAACAGCTCAGGGTTAAAGCCTGTACTGAGATCAGGCTGAGAGGAGAACAGCTCAGGGTTAAAGCCTGTACTGAGATCAGGCTGAGAGGAGAACAGCTCAGGGTTAAAGCCTGTACTGAGATCAGGCTGAGAGGAGGAGAACAGCTCAGGGTTAAAGCCTGTACTGAGATCAGGCTGAGAGGAGAACAGCTCAGGGTTAAAGCCTGTACTGAGATCAGGCTGAGAGGAGAACAGCTCAGGGTTAAAGCCTGTACTGAGATCAGGCTGAGAGGAGGAGAACAGCTCAGGGTTAAAGCCTGTACTGAGATCAGGCTTAGAGGAGGAGAACAGCTCAGGGTTAAAGCCTGTACTGAGATCAGGCTGAGAGGAGAACAGCTCAGGGTTAAAGCCTGTACTGAGATCAGGTTGAGAGGAGAACAGCTCAGGGATGAAGTAGGGCTGTGACGGTAATTGAATGACCGTGTAAGTCACTCTAAAACTCGATTCTTTGGTCCTGAAAGGTGAATTTAGGGCTCTGATAAACAATGTGAAAACTGCACTTGTTTTGATGGTGTGTTTGTTTCTAAAAGTCATTTATTTAAAGTGTTGTAACTGAAATTGTTGCTCACAATGCTTGAACTGTTCTCAGTGCACCAATGGGTTTCCCTTATTAAAGAACGGATAATAACAAATATTATTTACTTATTAAAGAACGGATAATAACAAATTATAAACAGAAGCTTAATGTGTTCCTTTAGGAAGTTGGGATTTTAATTATCACGCGTTAAGGAATTGGGGTTTATTATAAAGCTTTTGCTGCTTGGTACAATTCTCACAATGGATCTAATATGGAGTTGATTAATGAGAGGCTTGTACTGCTAAGATCACAGCTGTGGAGTGTTAGAGACGGAGAAGGAAACCAGGAAACCAGTCTCCATTTACCTCTTTTCACTGACTGGCACTGTTCTCTCTCTCTCTCTCTTAATTCAATGGGCTTTATTGGCCAAAACAAGCTAAAATAGATCATTTGTTTATTAACTGTACACTCACAAGTTCCAAAGGAATAGAGACATTTCAAATGTCGTGTGTGTGTGTGTGTGTACACAGTGTTGTAATGATGGGCCGACTCTCTTCTCTGTATATATCAATTATGTCGCTCTTGCTGCTGGTGATTCGCTGATCCACCTCTACGCAGACGACACCATTCTGTATACATCTGGCCCTTCTTTGGACACTGTGTTAACAAACCTCCAAACGAGCTTCAATGCCATAAAACACTCCTTCTGTGGCCTCCAACTGCTCTTAAACGCTAGTAAAACTAAATGCATGCTTTTCAACCGTTCGCTGCCCGCACCCGCCCGCCCGACTAGCATCACTACTCTGGACGGTTCTGACCTAGAATACGTGGACAACTACAAATACCTTGGTGTCTGGTTAGACTGTAAACTCTCCTTCCAGACTCACATCAAGCATCTCCAATCCAAAATTACACCTACGTATTTCGCAACAAAGCCTCCTTCACTCTTGCTGCCAAACTTACCCTCGTAAAACTGACCATCCTACCGATCCTCGACTTCGGCGATGTCATTTACAAAATAGCCTCCAACACTCTACTCAGCAAACTGGATGTAGTCTATCACAGGGCCATCCGTCACCAAAGCCCCTTATACCACCCACCACTGTGACCTGTATGCTCTCGTTGGCTGGCCCTCGCTACATATTCGTCGCCAGACCCACTGGCTCCAGGTCATCTATAAGTCTATGCTAGGTAAAGCCCTGCCTTATCTCAGCTCACTGGTCCCCATAGCAACACCCACCCGTAGCCCGCGCTCCGGCAGGTATATCTCACTGGTCATCCCCAAAGCCAACACCTCCTTTGGCCGCCTTTCCTTCCAGGAACGAATTGCAAAAATCACTCTAGCTGGAGACTTATCTCCCTCTCTAACTTTAAGCATCAGCTGTCAGAGCAGCTTACCGATCACTGTACCTGTACACAGCCCATCTGTAAATAGCCCACCCAACTACCTCATCCCCATATTATTATTTATCTTCTTGCTCTTTTGCACCCCAGTATCTCTACTTGCACATTCATCATCTGCAACATCTATCACTCCAGTGTTAATGCTAAATTGTAATTATTTTCACCTCTATGGCCTATTTATTGCCTTCCTCCCTACTCTTCTACATTTGCACACACTATACATAGATTTGTTCTGTTGTGTTATTGACTGTACGTCTCTGGCTCTATGTTTTTGGTTGGACAGGTTTCTCCATTTCTCTCTTAGGTTTTTGCATTCTTCATCAAACCATTTGTCAATGTTCATTTTTTTTTCATTTTGACATTTTTAGATTTGACAGGGAAGCTGAGAGGTGAAATATACTGTTTAGGTTTTCTACTGCCAAGTTTACACCTTCACTATTACAGTGAAACATTTTGTCCAGGAAGTTGTCTAAAAGGGATTGCATTTGTTGTTGCCATTTGTTAATACTACTCAGTTCCTTTGTCTTTGATTCCTCATGATTTGAGTATTGCTCTGTTCAAGTAGACTGTGATTTTGCTGTGATCTGATAGGGGTGTCAGTGGGCTGCCTGTGAACGCTCTGAGAGACTCTGGGTTGAGGTCCGTGATAAAGTAATCTACAGAACTGTCAAAGGATGAGCCTGTAGGAGTCCCCTCGAAGCCTACCATTGACTATGTACATACCCAGTGTGCGACAGAGCTGCAGCTACTGTTACCCGTTTTTGTTGGTTGTTGTGTCATAATTGTGTCTATGGGGGGGTACACTGTCACCTCCAGGTGTTCCCCTGTGTGCTGAGGGTGTCAGGTTCTTGTCCAGTTCTGGCATTTAGGTCGCCACAGACTAGTACATGTCCCTGAGCCTGGAAATGATTGATTTCCCCCTCCAGGATGGAGAAGCTGTCATCGTTAAAGTATGGGGATTCTAGTGGGGAGATATAGGTAGCACACAGGAGGACATGTTTCTCTGTTGAGATCATTTCCTTTTGAATTTCTAGCCAAATGTAAAATGTTTCTGTTTTGACTAATTTAATGGAGTGAGTTAGGTCTGCTCTATATCAAATTAGCATATCCCCTGAGTCCCTTCCCTGTTTCACACCTGGTAGTGTGGTGGATGGGACTACCAGCTCTCTGTAACCTAGAGGGCAACCAGTGGGTCTGTCTCCTCTATACCACCCACCTGGTAGTGTGGTGGATGGGACTACCAGCTCTCTGTAACCTAGAGGGCAACCAGTGGGTCCGTCTCCTCTATACCACCCACCTGGTAGTGTGGTGGATGGGACTACCAGCTCTCTGTAACCTAGAGGGCAACCAGTGGGTCCATCTCCTCTATACCACCCACCTGGTAGTGTGGTGGATGGGACTACCAGCTCTCTGTAACCTAGAGGACAACCAGTGGGTCTGTCTCCTCTATACCACCCACCTGGTAGTGTGGTGGATGGGACTACCAGCTCTCTGTAACCTAGAGGGCAACCAGTGGGTCCGTCTCCTCTATACCACCCACCTGGTAGTGTGGTGGATGGGACTACCAGCTCTCTGTAACCTAGCGGGCAACCAGTGGGTCTGTCTCCTCTATACCACCCACCTGGTAGTGTGGTGGATGGGACTACCAGCTCTCTGTAACCTAGAGGGCAACCAGTGGGTCTGTCTCCTCTATACCACCCACCTGGTAGTGTGGTGGATGGGACTACCAGCTCTCTGTAGCCTAGAGGGCAACCAGTGGGTCCGTCTCCTCTATACCACCCACCTGGTAGTGTGGTGGATGGGACTACCAGCTCTCTGTAACCTAGAGGGAAACCAGTGGGTCCGTCTCCTCTATACCACCCACCTGGTAGTGTGCTGGATGGGACTACCAGCTCTCTGTAACCTAGAGGGCAACCAGTGGGTCCGTCTCCTCTATACCACCCACCTGGTAGTGTGGTGGATGGGACTACCAGCTCTCTGTAGCCTAGAGGGCAACCAGTGGGTCCGTCTCCTCTATACCACCCACCTGGTAGTGTGGTGGATGGGACTACCAGCTCTCTGTAGCCTAGAGGGAAACCAGTGGGTTCGTCTCCTCTATACCACCCACCTGGTAGTGTGGTGGATGGGACTACCAGCTCTCTGTAACCTAGAGGGCAACCAGTGGGTCCGTCTCCTCTATACCACCCACCTGGTAGTGTGGTGGATGGGACTACCAGCTCTCTGTAACCTAGAGGGCAACCAGTGGGTCCGTCTCCTCTATACCACCCACCTGGTAGTTTGGTGGATGGGATTACCAGCTCTCTGTAGCCTAGAGGACAACCAGTGGGTCAGTCTCCTCTATACCACCCACCTGGTAGTGTGGTGGATGGGACTACCAGCTCTCTGTAACCTAGAGGGCAACCAGTGGGTCTGTCTCCTCTATACCACCCACCTGGTAGTGTGGTGGATGGGACTACCAGCTCTCTGTAACCTAGAGGACAACCAGTGGGTCTGTCTCCTCTATACCACCCACCTGGTAGTGTGGTGGATGGGACTACCAGCTCTCTGTAACCTAGAGGGCAACCAGTGGGTCCGTCTCCTCTATACCACCCACCTGGTAGTGTGGTGGATGGGACTACCAGCTCTCTGTAACCTAGAGGGCAACCAGTGGGTCCGTCTCCTCTATACCACCCACCTGGTAGTGTGGTGGATGGGACTACCAACTCTCTGTAACCTAGAGGACAACCAGTGGGTCCATCTCCTTTATACCATTTTTCTTATAGGATGACAATGTCTATATTTCCAATTTCTTTGATGAAGTCTGGGTTCCTGCTCTTTAGGCCAAAGGCAGATGACCTCTGACCTTGTATATTCCAGGATGAGATAGCTTTGTGTTCCATAGTGTCTAGTGTGGTTTAGGCCCGGACCATCACAGTAGGTGTGAGCAGAACATGTTGAGCATCTGATACGCCCTCTACCTCTCGCTCCTTCTTTCTCTCGCATCCCCCCCTCTCTTTCGCTCTCTCCCTTTCCCTTTGCTCGTCAAATTTCCATTGGACCTTGTGGACAATAAAGTAACCTCTCTCTCTCTCTAGTCCCCAGATAAGCAGCGAGCCCTGGAGGAGACGAAGGACTATACGTCCCAGTCCCTGGCCAGTGTAGCTTATCTGATCAACACCTTGGCTAACAATGTCCTCCAAATGCTTGATATCCAGGCCTCGCAGCTCCAACGCATGGAGTTCTCCATCAACCATATCTCACAGGTAAGACCTTCAATCAACTAATCAACCAGTTAAATGGATGTAGAAATCTCTTTTCTACACGAACAGTGGTCTCAGAGTGCTTTACAGTAATATATCTTAGACCTAAAACAAGCAAGCAGAAACACAGTGATGAGGAAAACTTTTATTTGACTAAAACAGTAGAAGTTACCAAAGCGAATTTGACACTGGTGCATGTCGAACACATCAGCTGCTCTGACATCGTCGAACACATCCGCTGCTCTGACATCGCAGGTAGTCGTCCTGCTCTTTCCATTCCTCTGTGTTCTAGTCAGGGACGGATGACAGAGACACGTCAGGCAGTGTTTCACATGAACTTTGACCTATTCCCCTGTTGTCACCCCCCCTTTCTCCCTCTCTCTCTGAGAACTACACCCCAGGTCAACACATCTGAGGTTACTGCTCCTCCTCTGAGCTGTGACACAGGCTCTATAGTAGCCCGGGGCTATCCCTCTCACAGGGCAGCTGGACCAGGGTTATAAAGAGACTAGCTACTCTATAGTAGCCCGGGGCTAATCCACTCTCACAGGGCAGCTGGACCAGGGTTATAAAGAGACTAGCTACTCTATAGTAGCCCGGGGCTATCCCTCTCACAGGGCAGCTGGACCAGGGTTATAAAGGGACTGGCTACTCTATAGTAGCCCGGGGCTATCCCGCTCTCACAGGGCAGCTGGACCAGGGTTATAAAGGGACTAGCTACTCTATAGTAGCCCGGGGCTATCCCGCTCTCACAGGGCAGCTGGACCAGGGTTATAAAGGGACTAGCTACTCTATAGTAGCCCGGGGCTAATCCACTCACAGGGCAGCTGGACCAGGGTTATAAAGAGACTAGCTACTCTATATTAGCCCGGGGCTATCCCACTCTCACAGGGCAGCTGGACCAGGGTTATAAAGGGACTGGCTACTCTATAGTAGCCCGGGGCTATCCCACTCTCACAGGGCAGCTGGACCAGGGTTATAAAGGGACTAGCTACTCTATAGTAGCCCGGGGCTATCCCACTCTCACAGGGCAGCTGGACCAGGGTTATAAAGAGACTAGCTACTCTATAGTAGCCCGGGGCTATCCCACTCTCACAGGGCAGCTGGACCAGGGTTATAAAGGGACTAGCTACTCTACAGTAGCCCGGGGCTATCCCACTCTCACAGGGCAGCTGGACCAGGGTTATAAAGGGACTGGCTACTCTAAAGTAGCCCGGGGATATCCCGCTCTCACAGGGCAGCTGGACCAGGGTTATAAAGGGACTAGCTACTCTACAGTAGCCCGGGGCTATCCCACTCTCACAGGGCAGCTGGACCAGGGTTATAAAGGGACTGGCTACTCTATAGTAGCCCGGGGCTATCCCGCTCTCACAGGGCAGCTGGACCAGGGTTATAAAGGGACTAGCTACTCTATAGTAGCCCGGGGCTATCCCACTCTCACAGGGCAGCTGGACCAGGGTTATAAAGAGACTAGCTACTCTATAGTAGCCCGGGGCTATCCCACTCTCACAGGGCAGCTGGACCAGGGTTATAAAGGGACTAGCTACTCTATAGTAGCCCGGGGATATCCCGCTCTCACAGGGCAGCTGGACCAGGGTTATAAAGAGACTAGCTACTCTATAGTAGCCCGGGGCTATCCCACTCTCACAGGGCAGCTGGACCAGGGTTATAAAGGGACTAGCTACTCTATAGTAGCCCGGGGATATCCCGCTCTCACAGGGCAGCTGGACCAGGGTTATAAAGAGACTAGCTACTCTACAGTAGCCCGGGGCTAATCCACTCTCACAGGGCAGCTGGACCAGGGTTATAAAGAGACTAGCTACTCTATAGTAGCCCGGGGCTATCCCACTCTCACAGGGCAGCTGGACCAGGGTTATAAAGGGACTGGCTACTCTATAGTAGCCCGGGGCTATCCCACTCTCACAGGGCAGCTGGACCAGGGTTATAAAGGGACTGGCTACTCTATAGTAGCCCGGGGCTATCCCACTCTCACAGGGCAGCTGGACCAGGGTTATAAAGGGACTGGCTACTCTATAGTAGCCCGGGGCTAATCCACTCTCACAGGACCAGGATTATAACGGGACTGGCTACTCTATAGTAGCCCGGGGCTAATCCACTCTCACAGGACCAGGATTATAACGGGACTGGCTACTCTAATAATAAGGATCAGTTACTGTCACTACTGGATCGGTTAATGGAATTACAGCACGTAGTATGGAACAATGACTGCAGGATTTGTTTTAAATCATTTTAACTGGTATTTCTATATTTCCAGTACAGCTAGTCTTTCTGAACATTGACACGATCAGCCTGAAAGCCTGAAGGAATTGAGTTTGTGGATTTGTTAGGGATAATATTGAGTTCTTGGAATTGACCTAACATTGGAATTGAATTGAATAATCTCTGAATTCAAAGACTGACTTGGAATTTACAGAGATTATTTGTGAAATTAACCCAGACCCTGTGTTTGTTGTGGGACATCATTACCTTCTCTCCTCCCTAGCCTGGTTAAACCACACTGTGACATCATTACCTTCTCTCCTCCCTAGCCTGGTTAAACCACACTGTGACATCATTACCTTCTCTCCTCCCTAGCCTGGTTAAACCACACTGTGACATCATTACCGTCTCTCCTCCCTAGCCTGGTTAAACCACACTGTGACATCATTACCGTCTCTCCTCCCTAGCCTGGTTAAACCACACTGTGACATCATTACCGTCTCTCCTCCCTAGCCTGGTTAAACCACGCTGTGTATTGTGTTAAAGCATTCAGTCAGGTTTAACCAGGCTATCCACAGCAGAGAAGAGCAGCATGCAATAGGAAGGGGTTAGATCCAGTTAGACACAGCTGCAGACGGCCCTGGTCTAAAGTAGTGCACTATATAGGGAATAGGGCTCTGGTCTATAGTAGTACACTATATAGGGAATAGGGCCCTGGTCTATAGTAGTGCACTATATAGGGAATAGGGCCCTGGTCTAAAGTAGTGCACTATATAGGGAATAGGGCCCTGGTCTAAAGTAGTGCACTATATAGGGAATAGGGCCCTGGTCTAAAGTAGTGCACTATATAGGGAATAGGGCCCTGGTCTAAAGTAGTGCACTATATAGGGAATAGGGCCCTGGTCTAAAGTAGTGCACTATATAGGGAACAAATGTACCATTTGGGACTCAGACAGTAAAACAGTGTCTATGACTTGTTCATTAGTCATCCTATATCCTGTGAAGTTATTTCTGACATATTTTTTAAATTGGTGTGAAATTAAAGTGAGCTGCTCATGCTGTCGGGATGACACAGCTCGGAGGGCCCAGTTATTACACAGGATGTTGATGACACAGCTCGGTGGGCCCAGTTATTACACAGGATGTTGATGACACAGCTCGGTGGGCCCAGTTATTACACAGGATGTTGATGACACAGCTCGGTGGGCCCAGTTATTACACAGGATGTTGATGACACAGCTCGGTGGGCCCAGTTATTACACAGGATGTTGATGACACAGCTCGGTGGGCCCAGTTATTACACAGGATGTTGATATCACAGCTCGGTGGGCCCAGTTATTACACAGGATGTTGATGACACAGCTCGGAGGGCCCAGTTATTACACAGGATGTTGATGACACAGCTCGGAGGGCCCAGTTATTACACAGGATGTTGATGACGCAGCTCGGAGGGCCCAGTTATTACACAGGATGTTGATATCACAGCTCGGTGGGCCCAGTTATTACACAGGATGTTGATGACACAGCTCGGAGGGCCCAGTTATTACACAGGATGTTGATGACACAGCTCGGTGGGCCCAGTTATTACACAGGATGTTGATATCACAGCTCGGTGGGCCCAGTTATTACACAGGATGTTGATGACACAGCTCGGTGGGCCCAGTTATTACACAGGATGTTGATGACACAGCTCGGTGGGCCCAGTTATTACACAGGATGTTGATGACACAGCTCGGTGGGCCCAGTTATTACACAGGATGTTGATGACACAGCTCGGTGGGCCCAGTTATTACACAGGATGTTGATGACACAGCTCGGTGGGCCCAGTTATTACACAGGATGTTGATGACACAGCTCGGTGGGCCCAGTTATTACACAGGATGTTGATGACACAGCTCGGAGGGCCCAGTTATTACACAGGATGTTGATGACACAGCTCGGTGGGCCCAGTTATTACACAGGATGTTGATGACACAGCTCGGAGGGCCCAGTTATTACACAGGATGTTGATGACACAGCTCGGTGGGCCCAGTTATTACACAGGATGTTGATGACCATTTAACTCATTCACCTCTTTCTCTACCTCTCTTTCTCTTCCTCTCTCTCCACCGCTCTCTGTCTGTCTCTCTCCATACAGACGGTGGACATCCACAAGGAGAAGGTGGCAAGGAGAGAGATTGGAATCCTGACTACCAATAAGAACACATCTCGCACCCACAAAATCGTTGCTCCAGCCAATCCGGAGAGGCCGGTTCGGTACATCTGTAAACCTATAGATTACAATGTGCTGGATGACGTCGGCCATGGAGTCAAGGTAGGTTGAAACAACACAATTGATTGTTACTCGTGTAATGCTTCAGGTGTGAATATGATGCAGTAGTATATTTCTTAATAGTTGCATGCTTAGAGCTCTTCTTAGAGATGGACAATACGGCATCATTTTCACTGCTTATCTAACTGGTAATGTTGCATACTGTCATAACTAGCTATGGTTTTTCCTCTAATGGCTGTCTTCCTCCTCTCACTAACCTCCCACTGCTCTCCCTTTTCTCTTCTCTGGCTTTCATTCCTGCTTTAAGTGGTTGCTAAGGTTCAAGGTAAGGATGTTCTGACAGTGATGTGTCTGTTGCTAAGGATGTTCTGACAGCGATGTGTCTGTTGCTACGGTTCAAGGTAAGGATGTTCTGACAGCGATGTGTCTGTTGCTAAGGATGTTCTCACAGCTGTGTCTGTTGCTAAGGTTCAAGGTAAGGATGTTCTCACAGCGATGTGTCTGTTGCTAAGGTTCAAGGTAAGGATGTTCTCACAGCAATGTGTCTGTTGCTAAGGATGTTCTGACAGCGATGTGTCTGTTGCTAAGGTTCAAGGTAAGGATGTTCTTACAGCGATGTGTCTGTTGCTAAGGTTCAAGGTAAGGATGTTCTCACAGCAATGTGTCTGTTGCTAAGGATGTTCTGACAGCGATGTGTCTGTTGCTAAGGTTCAAGGTAAGGATGTTCTCACAGCGATGTGTCTGTTGCTAAGGTTCAAGGTAAGGATGTTCTCACAGCGATGTGTCTGTTGCTAAGGATGTTCTGACAGTGATGTGTCTGTTGCTAAGGTTCAAGGTAAGGATGTTCTCACAGCTGTGTGTTGCTAAGGTTCAAGGTAAGGATGTTCTCACAGCGATGTGTCTGTTGCTAAGGATGTTCTGACAGTGATGTGTCTGTTGCTAAGGTTCAAGGTAAGGATGTTCTCACAGCAATGTGTCTGTTGCTAAGGATGTTCTCACAGCAATGTGTCTGTTGCTAAGGTTCAAGGTAAGGATGTTCTCACAGCAATGTGTCTGTTGCTAAGGTTCAAGGTAAGGATGTTCTCACAGCGATGTGTCTGTTGCTAAGGTTCAAGGTAGGATGTTCTCACATCAATGTGTCTGTTGCTAAGGATGTTCTGACAGCGATGTGTCTGTTGCTAAGGAGGTTCTCACAGCGATGTGTATGTTGCTAAGGATGTTCTCACAGCAATGTGTCTGTTGCTACGGTTCAAGGTAAAGATGTTCTCACAGCAATGTGTCTGTTGCTAAGGATGTTCTCACAGCGATGTGTCTGTTGCTAAGGTTCAAGGTAAGGATGTTCTCACAGCAATGTGTCTGTTGCTAAGGATGTTCTCACAGTGATGTGTCTGTTGCTAAGGTTCAAGGTAAGGATGTTCTCTCAGCGATGTGTCTGTTGCTAAGGATGTTCTCACAGTGATGTGTCTGTTGCTAAGGTTCAAGGTAATGATGTTCTCTCAGCGATGTGTCTGTTGCTAAGGATGTTCTCACAGCAATGTGTATGATGTAGCAAGGTTTCTGATGTCATAACTCCTGAGTGGGCGGGGAATGATTCCTAGATGACTCTCCTCACAGGTCATCAGCCAGAATATGAAGATGGGTGGAGGTCTCCCTCGAACCAACGCCCCGACCCAGAAACCCCCCAGCCCCCCCATGCCAGGGAAGGGAACCATTGGGTATGTGATGTCACTATCCATGATGGTGGCATAACCATAGCAATAACATGAATCCTATTTCTATTGGAGATTGTGGAAGGGCCAACTGTCCTGTTTGTTTTCTCATCTGTGTTTCCTCATCTGTGACCTGATGTTGTGTGGGAAGAGGAACATCTCAACATCTGAAGTCATATTCTGTGTTGATTTCTGATTTGCTAAAGTGATGATGGAACGTCTCACAAGGCTGTGCTATTACAGCTATTTTCTAGGAGGAATAACGTCAGTCTGGCAGCTTGTTACATAACCTTTCTCAGCCCTCTAATCAAATGTAGGTCGTTGATGTTAGGTACTGTAGATTACAGATTACAGTTGTCGTACCAGGCGGTGATACAGCCCGACAAGATGCTCTCAATTGTGCATCTGTAAAAGTTTGTGAGGGTTTTAGGTGACAATCCAAATTTCTTCAGCCTCCAGAGGTTGGACCTCTGTCTTACCAGAGGCTGCTGTTCTGTCCTGCTGATAGAGTGTATAACCCACCGCCCCGTGTCTTACCAGAGGCTGCTGTTCTGTCCTGCTGATAGAGTGTATAACCCTCCACCCCGTGTCTTACCAGAGACTGCTGTTCTACCCTGCTGATAGAGTGTATAACCCTCCACCCCGTGTCTTACCAGAGACTGCTGTTCTGTCCTGCTGATAGAGTGTATAACCCTCCACCCCGTGTCTTACCAGAGACTGCTGTTCTACCCTGCTGATAGAGTGTATAACCCTCCACCCCGTGTCTTACCAGAGACTGCTGTTCTACCCTGCTGATAGAGTGTATAACCCACCACCCCGTGTCTTACCAGAGACTGCTGTTCTACCCTGCTGATAGAGTGTATAACCCACCACCCCG